>NW_016908186.1:546260-588787 GCF_001483705.2 Eufriesea mexicana | reverse complement strand
GGAATACACCGAACAACAGTGTATAGCACGAAAGTCAAAGATATCCTATTCAAACTTAGCCAAACATAGCCAAACCAAACATAACATAACTCAAAATAATGTGCCCCTACCACTATTGCTCGCCTCCTCGTAGTCCAGCAATGTATAGAAGAGAAATGTAGAGCGCATGAATCCACCGAATTGCGCAGTAAAGCGAAAAAGTCAAAGAAGTCCTAACCAAGTCTTCTTAACCTATCCCAACGAAACGTAACGTAACACAACCTAACGCGCGGTGACCACTATTTCTGGCCTACCCAAAGCCAAACCGAATATAGAAGAGCACAGTACAGTACAGAAATCCACCGAATAACAGTGTATAGCGCGATGGTCGAAGCTATCCAAACTTAACCTTGCATAACCTAGCCTAACCAAACTTAGGATAACACAAACTAACGTGCCGAGACCACTATTGCTGGTGTCCCGATGGCAAACCGGAAGATATTGCAGCACTGTAGAGTGCAGAAGTCCACCGCATTACAGTGCATAGTACAAATGTGAAGAACACAATACAACAACCTGACCTAGACCAACACATCCGAACCTAGTGTAGCTCAACACAACGTGACGAGAGCAATAATGCTACCCCCCCCCCAGATCCAGGCGGAACATATTAGGGCACAGTAGAATGTGGAAATACACCGTATAGCTATGTACAGCACAAAGGTCAAAGTAGCATATCCTAGCCTAGCCAAACGTATCACAATCAAACGGAGCATAACCCAACCTAACACGACGAGGCCGCTATTACTGTCCTACAGGGAGGCTAGCAGATTGTACTGGAGCAGATTAGAGCGCAGAAATCCACCGGATTGCAATGTATAGCACAGAAGTCGAAGGTATCCTAATCAAACATGAACTAACACAAAATAACGTACCAGACCACTATTGCTCGACACCCCAGGGTCGAGCAGTGTATAATAGGACAATGTGGAGGGCAGAAATCCACGTAATATGAGTGCAAAGCAAGAAAAGACAAAGAAATCCTAACTAAACCTTCCTAACCTACCCCAACGAACCGTAACATAGCTCAAACTATCGTGCCGAGAACACTATTACTGGCCACGCCAGATCCGATCAGAACATATTAGAACGCAGTAGGGTGCAGGAATCCAACGAAAAGCATTGAATGGCACAAAAGTCTTAGCCATTCTGACGGAACATAACAAAACTTGTCAAATGCAAACGTAGCATAACTAAGCCTAACGCGCCGAGACTGCAATTGCTGGCCTCCCCAGAACCAATCCAGATATACTAGAGCAATGCAGAGCACATAAATTTATCGCATTGCAGTGTTTAGCACAGAAGGAAAACATTTCCTGAAATAAATAGTCCTCACCTTACCTATCCAAACGTAGTGTACCTAAACACAACCTGACGGGACCAATATTGCTGGCCTCCCCAGAGCCAGGCAGAGCACATTAGAGTACATTAGAGCGCACAAATACACCGAACTGGGGTGAAGAGCACAGCGATCAAGGTAGCCTATCCTAACCTAGCCAAACGTAACGCATCCAAACGAAGCCTAGCTCGTACCAACATGACCAGAACACTATTGCTGGCCTCCACAGAGACTAGCAGAATATACTGGAGCTCAGTAGGGCGTTGAAACCACCGCATAGCAGTGAAAAGCACTAAGGCCGTAAATATGGAATCCTAACCAGACCTAACCTAACCTAGCCGAACACAGCATTACTCAACATGACGTGCCGCGACCACTGCTCCTGGCCTCCCCAGAGCCAAGCGGAATGTAGTAGAGCACAGTAGATCACAGGAATCCACCGTACAACAGTGTACAGCACGAAAGTCAAAGCTGAACTAACCAAATATAGCCTACCTTAACCAAACCTATCGTAACATAACCCAATCTAACGTGCCATGACCCCTATTTCTCGCAACCCCAGGTTCGAGTAGAATATAGTAGAGTAATGTTGGGCGCAGAAATTTACCGAATAACAGTTTATAGTACAAAAGTCAAAGAATTCCTAACCGAGGCTTCCCAACCTATCCTAACGGTTCGTAACCTTACTCAACTTAGCGTGCCGAGACCACTGTTGCTGGAAACCCCAGGGCCTTGCAGAGCACATTACGGCACATTAGGTCGCGGAAACCCACCGCATTGCAGTGAATGGCACAAGAGCCGTAGATACCCAAGCATAGCCTGACCTAACCTAACCAAACCAAGCGTAGCATAGCTCAAGAAAACGTGCCGCGACCACAGCTCCTGCCCCCCTCCCCAGAGCCAAGCACAGTGTAGTAGAGCACAGTAGATCACAGGAATCCACCGTACAACAGTGTATAGTAAGAAAGTCAGAGCTACCCGGATCAAACATAACCCAACCTAACCTAACCTAACCTAACCAAACGCAACATAACTCAACCTAATGTGCCACGGACACTTTTGCTCGCCTCCCCAGAGTCGAGCAGACTATAGTGGAGCATTGTAGGGCGCAGGAATTCACCAAATAGCAGTGTATATCACAAACGTCGAAAAAATCCAAACCGAAGCTTCTCAACCTATCCTAACGAAACGTAACCTAACTCAACCTATCGTGCTGAGACCACTATTACTGGGTACCGTATAGCCGAGCAGAATATGCTAGAGAACAGCAGAGCGTAGAAATCGACCGCATTGCAGTATATAACACAAAGGTCGATGCTATTCTCCCCTGCCCTAACAAAACCAAACATACTCAAAAGTAACCTGACACAACCCAACGTGCAGCGACCACTATTGCTGGCCTCCCCAGAGTCGAGCAGTGTATAGGACAGGAATGTAGAGTAGAAGTCCGCAGAAATGCAGTGTATAGCACGAAAGTGTAAGATATCCTACAAAACCAGACCAAACTTCACCTAACCGAACGTAGCTTATCTCAACGTAACGTGACGAGACCGCTATTACTGGCCACCCTAGAGACTTGTAGAGTATTGCAGAGCAATGTAGAGCGTAAAATTCAATGTTGGGCCAAGCCTAGCCTAACCGAACGAAGCCCAACTAAACAGGATTTGCCGAAACCACTATTGTTGTATTTTCCAGATCCAAGCTGAACATATTTCATCATAGTAGAGTTCAGGATTCCGCCGAATGGCAGTGTATAGCACAAAGGTCAGAACTACACTCCCCTAACCTAACCTATCGTTTCATACCCAAAAGTAATTTAACTCAACCTAACGTGCAGCTTCCACTATTGCAAACCTCCCCAGAGCCAAACAGAATATACTAGAACACAGAGGATCACAGAAATCCGCGGCGCTGCAGTGTAAAGCACATACGTAAACATAACCACGCCCAACCTGGCCTACCCTAATCCATCCAAACGTAGCCCAACACAACTTAAGGTGCCATGAACACTATGGCGACCTTTCTCAGTGCCATGCTATACATATTAGAGGAGTGTAGAGAGCAGGAGTCCATAGAATCTCTGTGTATAGCAGAAAAGTAAAACCTAGCCAAACCTGTTACAAACAAATGTAATCCTACCAAACGAAGCCTAACTGAACGTAACGAGCCGCGACCACCATTGCCGGAAGCCCCAGGGCCAAGCAGAGTACAGTAGATCACAGCAGAGCGCAGAAGACCACAGAATAACAGTTTACACCTCGAAAGTCATAGCTATTCTAACCTAACACAAAGAAACATAGCCTATCCAAACGTAGCACAACCCAACCTAATGTGACGAGACCTCTATTACAGGCCATCCCAGAGTCGAGCAGAGTAAGGTAGAGCAATGTGGAGTGTAGGAATCCACCGAATGTCAGCGCATAGCACAAAAGTCAAAGTTATCCTACCCCAACCCAACCAAACTTAACATAAACAAACGTATCATAACACAAACGAGAGCGCCGCGACCGCTATTGCTGACCTCACGTGAGCAAAGCAGAACATATTAGAGCAAAGCAGAGCGCAGAAGTCCACCGAAAAGCAGTGTATAACACAAGAGTCAAAGCGGTCCTATCCAAACGTAGCATAATGTAACCTAGCCAAACCTAACCTAGCACAACCAGGTGTCTGTGCCACTATTGCTGACCTACCCAGAGCAAAGCGGAACATATTGGAGCACAGTAGAGCGCAGAAGTTCACCGGATAACAGTATATAGCGAACGAGTCAACGATGTCCTATCCTAACCTGACAAAGATTAACATAACCAAACGTAACATAACTCAAGATGACGTGCTGATACCGCTATTGCTGTGCTTCCCAGTGCCAAGCAGGACATATTAGAGCACAGTAGGGCGCCGGTATTCACTGAATAGCAGAGTAAAGCACAAAAGTCAAAGTCATCCCGGCCAAACCTAACCAAACCTAACATAACATAACGTAACAAGGCATAACCTGTCATGCCGCGACCGCCGTTGCTGGCCTCCCCAGAGTAGAGTGGGGTATAGTAGAGCATCGAGCAGCAGTGAAATCCACCGAATAGAAATGTACAGAGCAAACGTCAAAGATATCCTATCCTATCGTGAACAAACGTGACATAATCAAACGTAACCTAACAGAGCATAACGCGCCGCGGACACTATTTATTTCCTCCCAAGAGAAAAGTACAGAACATTAGATAACAGAAGAGCGAAGGAATCCAACTAGTAGCAGTGTAAAGCACAAAAGTCAAAGCTAACCTAGCCTAACATAACCAAACGTAGCATAACCGACCATAACATAACCCAACCGAACGTGCCTAGACCACTGTTACTGAGCTCCACAGAGCCAAGCAGAATATACTAGAGCGCATTAGAGAGCAGAAATACGGCGTATTGAAGTGTATAGCAGATAAGTATAAGATATCCTAACACAACCTGGCTTAACCTAACATAAACAAACGTAACCAGTTCAAACCCAACGTGCCTATCCAAGTATTGCTGGAATTCCCATCACCAAGTAGGGTATATAGGGGGGGGGGGAGTATAGCGCAGTGGTCCACAGAATGGAGGTCTTAGCACGGGAGTCAGAGATATCCTAACCTAACGCAAACAAGCATAACGTAACCAAACGTAACATAACACATACCGACGCACCGCTACCAACATTTCTGGACATACCAGAGCAAATCAGAGAATACTAAATCACTGTAGAGCGCAGAAATTCACCGAATAGCTGCGTACAGAGCAAAGGACGTTGCTGTTCCGTCCTGGCCTATCCAAACGTACCCCAACCAAATGCAGCCTAACACAATCTAACCAGCCGAGGCCGCTATTGCTGGACTCCGCAGCACCAGCCAGAGAATATTACAGCACAGTAGAACACAGGAATCCACCTAATAGTAGTGTATAGCACAACAGTCAAAGCTATCCTTTCCTAACCTATCCAAACGTAACGTTAACGAACCCGGCCTAGCAAAACCAATCGTGCCACGACCGCTATTGCTGGCAACCCCAGAGGCGATCTGAGTTTAGTAAAGCACAGTAGAGCGCAGAAAGCCACCAAATAGCAACGTATTGCACAAAAGTCAAAGACATTCAAACTTAGCCAGACACAATCTAATATATCCAAATGTAGGATAGTTAAGCCTAACTAGACGAGACATCTATCGCTGGCCTCCATAATGCCAAGCAGAACAGATTAGAGCACCGTACGGCGCAGAAGTTCACGGAAGAGTAGTGTATAGCACAAAAGTCAAAGCCATCCTGATCAAACATAGCCTAACCAGAGTTAACAAATCGTAACGTAACGCAACCAACCGTGCAATGACCTTGATTGCTGGCCTCCCCAGAGAAGAGCAGGTGACAGCGGAGCAACGCACAGTGCAAATATTTAACGAATAGCCGTGTATAATACAAAAGTCAAAGCCGCCCCGACCAACGTAACGTAACCCAACAAAACTTGCCACGTCCGCTGTTGCTGGCCACCACATGGCCAAGCAGATGCTAGTGGAGCTGTACAGTGTACAGGTATCTACCGAACAACAGTGTATAGCACAAAAGTCAAAGCTACCCTAACCAAGCTTATCCAAACCCAGCCAAGCCAAGCGTAACCTAATTCAACCTAGCGTGGAGAGACCACCATTGCTGGCATCTCCAGTGCCGAGGAGAGTATAGTAGGGCAACGTTGAGCGCAGAAATCCATCCAACAGCATTGTACATCACAAAAGTCAAAGATATCCCTTCCTAACCTAACCAAACGTAAGCAAACCAAACATAATATGACGCAACCTATCGTGCCGCGACCAGTATTGCCGGCCTCCCCAGGGCCATGCGGAACATATTGGAGGAGGGTAGGACGCTGGCATCTATAGAGTCGCAGTGTAAGGCAGAAAATTCAAAGCCATCCCAACCGTATCAATGCTAACATAAACCAGCCGAACGTAACTTAAATCAACCTAACGTGCAGCGGTCACCATTTCTGACATCCACAATATAGAGTCGCAGTGTAAGGCAGAAAATTCAAAGCCATCCCAACCGTATCAATGCTAACATAAACTAGCCGAACGTAACTTAAATCAACCTAACGTGCCGCGGTCACCATTTCTGACATCCACAAAGCATAGCAGATCATATTAGAGCACAGATGAGGGGAAAAATCCAACGATAGACAGTATGTAGCACAAGAATCGTAGGTACACAGGCTTAACCTAACATATCGTAACACAACCAAACGTAATCAAACGCAACCAAACGTTCCACCACAACTGCTGCTGGCCTCCCAAGAGGAACGCGGATCATATTAGAGGAGAGTAGGGCGCAGAAACGAATATAATCGCGGTGCACAGCAGAACGGTCAAAGACATCCAAACCTATCTCAAGCTAACGGAACCTAATCTAACGTAGAAAAACTCAACTTAACGTGCCGTTACTACTATTACTGGCCTGGCCAGGATCTAGCAGATTTCAGTAGAGCACAGTGGAGGTTAGGAGTCCACCTAGTATCTTTGTCTGGCATGAAAGTCGAAGCCACCCTAACCTAACTTAGCCTGACCTAACATTACCGAACGCAACATAACACAAACCAACATGCCACAACAACTATTGCTCGCATACCGAGCGCCGAGCATAGTATTGTAGAGCAATGTAAATCGCTGTACTCCGCCGAATAACAGTGCATAGCACAAGAGTCAAAGATACCGTATCCTAACCTAACCAAGCGTAACCCAGCGGAACGCAGCCAAGCTGAAGCTAACGCGCCGAAACTACTACTGCTAGCCTGCCCAGCGCCAACCAGAACATATTAGAGCACAGTAAAGCGTAGAAGCCCACATAGTAGCGGTGTATAGCACAAAAGTCAAAGCTACCCTATCCTAACCGTGCCAAACCTAACAAAACCAAACGTAACATAACTCAACCTAACGTTCGGCGACCAAACTGCTGGCCACCCGAGAGTCGAGCAGAGAATAGTAGAGCATTGTAGGGCGCAGAAATCCTCAGAATTGCAGTGTATGGCACAAAATTCAAAGCCATCGTAACCAAACATATCCAAACCTCACCTTGCCAAGCGTAACATGACTTAACCTGAGGGGCCGAGAAAGCTAGTACTGGCATCTACAGAGACGAACGGAGTATAGTAGGGCGATGTATGCGGAAAAAATGCAGCGAGTTGCGGTGTATAGCACAAAAGCCAATGGTATCCTAACCTAACGTAGCCAACCGTGGCACTACCAAGCGCATCACAACAAAGCACATCGAGCAGCGACCACTATTAATGATATCCCCAGATTCGAGAAGAGTATAGTGGAGCACACTAGAGCGCAGAAAGTCCCCTAATAGCAACGTAAACCACAAAGGTCGAAGATATCATAACGTATCCGGACCTAACCTAACCAAACCAAATATAGAATAACTAAACCTAACGAGCCGAGACCTATACTGCTGGCCTCCCCAGAGCCAGATAGAATATATTACGGCACAGCAGATCGCAGAGGTCCACCGAATAGCAGTGCTCAGCACAAAGGACTAAGCATAGAATATATTAGGGCACAGCAGATCGCAGAGGTCCACCGAATAGCAGTGCTCAGCACAAAGGACAAAGCTATTCTATCCTAACATAACCAAAGTAACCAAACGTAACATAGATCAACCCGAAGTGCCGGGACCACAGTTGCTGCCCACCACAGGGTCAAGCAGAATACAGTAGAGTACAGTAGCGCGAAGAAATCCACCGAATAAAGTTGTATAGCACGGAAGTCGAAGCTATACTATCCTAACCAAACCATGCGTACCGTACCCTAGCGTAACTTAACTTAATCTAACGTGCCTCGACCACAATTGCTGGACACCACAGAGTCGAGCGGAACGTAATGGTGGGGAGGAGCTCTAAGCAATCCATAGAATCGCAGCGTATATTACAAAAGTCAAGGCTGCCCTATCCTAACATAATCAAACTTAAGACAACCGAACGCAACCGCACTCAACCTAACGTGCCGAGAACGCTATTTCTGGCCTCCGCAGAGACAAGCAGAACATACCAGGGAACAGTAGACTGCAGAAGTCCGCCAAATTGCTGCGTACAGCACAGAAGTCAAAGACATCCAAGCCATACCTGGGCTAACCTCTATTAACCAAACGTGGCCAACCCAACATGCCGTGCCGAGACCACTATTTCTGGCCTTCCAGTGTCGGGAAGAATGTAGTAGAGAACAGCCGAGCGCAGAAATCCATAGGATCGCAACGTATAGTCATATTAGAGCAATGTTGGACGCTGATACCCAACGAACGGCAGTGTATAGTATAAAAGTCAATGCCACCCTATCCTAACCTAACCAAACGTGACGTAACCAAACGTAATCTAATTCCAACTAACGTGCCGAGACCATAATTGCTGACCTCCCGAGAGCCAAGCAGAATATACCAGAGCCCAGTAGAGCGCGGATATCCATCCAATACCAGTGTACAGCACAGAAGACAAAGCAATCCTACACTATTCTTTCCAAACGTAGCATAAGCAGACAAACGTTATCCAAACCTACGTGCCACGACAACTACTGCTGGCCTCACGTGAGCTAAGCAGGGTACAGCAGAGCAATGTAGAACTCTGAAATCGTCCGAATGGCAGTAAAAAGCATAATAGACAAACCTGTCTGAGCCAAACTTAAGCAAACATTACCTAACAGAGCGTAACATAACACAACCTAACGTGCCGTGAACATGATAGCTGGTGTCCGCGGGGACAAGCAGAACTTATTAGAGGAATATAGGGCTCAGAAATCCATAGGATCGCAGTGTACAGCAGAAAGTCGAAGATATCCAAACGTAACCCAAACTAACAGAACCTAGCCTACCGCAACAAGGCACAACGAGACGTGCCGAGACCACAATTGCTGGACTCCCCAGGGACTAGCTGATATGAGTTGAGCACAGTGGCGGGCACGAAGCCACGGCATAACTGTGTATGGCATGAGAGTTAAAGCTACACTAACCATTCCTAGCCTAACCTGAACTAACCAAACGTAACCTAACTCTAGGTAAAGTGCCTCGACCACTGTTGCTGGCCTCCCGAGATCCGAGCAGAACGTAGTAGAGGAATGTAGAGCGCCGGAATCCACCGAATAGCGGTGTATAGCGCAAAAGCTGAAATTACCCAATCCTAATCTGGCAAAACGTAACATAACCAAACTTAAACTAATCGAACCTGTCGTGTCTAGACCACAATTGCTGGCATCCCCATCACGAGGCCTAACATATTAGTGCAGAGCAGAGGTGTGCATATTAGAGGGGAGAAGGGCGAACAGGTCTATAAAATGGCAGTGTATTGCACGAAAGTCAAATACAACCTGACATAACCCAATCATAACTTGACCGAACGAAACGAAACCTAACACGACCTAACGCGCCGCGGTCACCATTTCCGGCATTCCCAGATCTTAGCAGGAAATATCAGATAGCAGTAGTGGGCAGGAACCCACCAAATAGCAGTGTATCGCACAAAAGTCAAAGCTGTCTCATCCCAAACTAATAGCCTAACATGACGAAACGTAACCTAACTCAACATAACGAGCCAAGACCACTACTGCTGGCCTCCTCAGAGCCAAGCAGAATATACTAGAGCGCAGTGGGGCGCACAAACCAAGTATATGCCAAGAAAGTCAAAGATATCTAAATCTAACCTAAACGAACATAACCTAACCAAACGTAACCTAACTCAACCGAACGTGCAGACACCACTATTGCTGGCATCCCCAGTGCCAAGCTGAACGTGCCAGAGCAGAGTAGAGCGCAGGAATCCACCAAACAGCAGTGTATTCCACGAAAGTCAAAGCTATGCGCACATAACCCAAACTAGCGTAACCTAACCGAACTTAGCCTTACTCAACCCATCGTGGCACGGCCAGTATTGCTGGCGCCCAGAGAGATGAGCAGAGTACAGCAGAGCGCAGTAGATATCAGAAAGCCACCTTACAGCAGTGCATAGCAGAATAGTCACAGTCAACCTAACCAAACCAAGCCTAACCGAGGGAAACGGAACGTAACATGACTCAACCAAATGTGCCACGAACATTATTGCTGGCCTCCCCAGAGACAAGCAGAATATATTAGAGTGCTTTGGGGCGCAGAAATCCACCGAATGGTAATGTATAGGGCAAAATTCAATGTTATCCTATCCTTGCCCAACCAAACGTAATCGAACCGAATGTAACATAACTCAGCCTAACGGTTCGAGACCAGTATTCCTGGCGTCCCCGGAGACAGGCGGAGTGCGATAGCGCACAATAGGGCGCAGAAATCCATAGAAATGCGGTGTGCAGCACAAGGGTCATAACTATCCTACCCAATCCAGTCGCTACCTAACATAACCAAATGTATCCTAACACAACTAAAATTGCCGTGACCACTATTTCTGACATCCCAGGGCCGAGCAGGAGATCTTAGGGCACATTACAGAGCAGAAATCCAACGAATATCAGTGCAAAGCACAAGAGTTGTAGCTACCCTATCCTAACATAACCAATCGTAACATAGCCGATCGTAACCTATCTAAATGTAACGTGGCAAAGCCGAGCAGGGCATATTAGTGAACAGTAGGGCCGAGAAATCCACCGAAAGCAGTATGCGGCTCAGAAGACAAAGGTACCCTATCCTAACCTAACCAATCGTAACACCACCAAACGTAACCATGCTGAACCTGACGTACCGAGACTAGTATTGCTGGCATGTCCAGAGACAAGCAGGGCATATTAGATCAAAGTAGACCGCAGGAATCCATCTGATATTGGTGCAGAGCAAGAAAATCAAAGCTGTCCTCTCCTAACCGAACCAATCGTGACTCAACCGAACGTAGCATAACTCTACTTAACGTGACGGGAGCACTATTGCTGTCCTACTCACAGCAAAGCAGAGCATATTAGAGCACAGTGCAACGCGGGAACCCACCGAATATCAGCGTACAGCACAAAAGTTAATGCCACCCTTCCGTAACCTAACAAACTGTAACATAGCCGACGTAACCCAACACAACCTTGCGCGCCGCGTCCACCATTTCTGGAATTCCCAAATCGAAGCAGTGTATATTAGATCGCTGTAGATCGCTGGAATCCACCGAATAGCAGTGTACAGCAGAAGAGTCATAGCTGTCCTGGCCTAACATAACCAAACATGGCAAGACCATACGTAACCTAACCCAAACTAACGTACCGAGACCACTACTACTGGTCTCCGCAGGGTCGAGGAGGTTATAGTAGTGCAATGTAGTGCGTAGTAATCCTCCGAATATCAGTCTATAGCGTAGAAGTATATTCCACCCAATCCTAACCTATCCAAACGTAACGTACGCAGACGTAACGTAACCCAACATTACGTGCCACGACCGCTATTGCTGGCCTCACGAAAGCTAAGCAGAGTATAGCAGAGCAATGTAGAAAGTTGAAATCTACCGAAAAGCAGTGTACGTCACAAAAGTCATATCCATCCTAACCAAACCCAACCAAACCTAGCCTACCCAAACTTAACATAGCTCTTCCTAACCTGCCGAAAGCACTATTGCTGTCGTCCACGGAGACACGCAGGGTGTGATTGCGCGGAAAGGAGCGCAGAATTCCAAAGAATGGCAGTGTGTAGCACAAAAGTCTTAGCTACCGTAGCCTAACACAACGTAACCTACCCTGACGAAGCCTAATCTAACTTAACCCAACGTGCCGAGGACACTATCGCTTGTATCGCCAGAGCCAAGCAGAATATACTACAGCACAGTAGATCCCAGTAATCCACCGCACTGGTTTGTGTAGCACAAGAGTCGAAGATATCCTAACCTTACTCTTCCTAATTTTACCCAACCGAACGTAGCCCAACTAAAGATAACGTGCCTAGGCCACTATTGCTGACATCCCCAGAGACTATCGGACACAGAGCGCAGATACGGACCGAATAGCGGTGTATAGCGGAAAAGACAAAGCAACCCCTAACAAATTTAACCCAACATAACCTACCCTGACATACCATAACGCTGCTTAACCCCTTAACCTACAATGACGGGCATAGCCCGCGTACGATGGTTGGGCCAAACCCGAATTTTACGGGCATAGCCCGCGTACGGTGATTGGGCCAGAAGTAAATATTACGGGCATAGCCCGCGTACGGTGATCGGGCCCGATGTAAATATTACGTGGAATATTTGATACGCATTTACAGTCTGATGCAATAATTGTGGTAGGCGCAAGTATTACAAAATATTTATTTATACAAAACTCCAAAATACAAAATTAGTAATCTGTAACGGTATGATATCTTTCGAAGCATTCTGGTACATGTAACGGAACTTTACACTTTTTACACTCCCACGTTGTTTCTTTCCGTTTTTTATTTTTGTGACAAACTGTACAACGTTTTGACGGTCTTAATTTAGAGGGTGTTGGATCAATGTGCTTTGGAAAATGAGCCCATTCCTTCGCGCAAAGTCTGTCTGGCGCATCTCCGGAAGATAATACGCCTCGTTCTTTATAAATCGGTTTTGGCATTTTCTTCAGTAGAGATTCGGCTATGTTGATCTTATAATCGACATAACATTGTTTCTTTCCATCATTCAGTTTTTTCCATAAGATGTAAGAATTAAACAGGCCAATATCAAAGAGATAAAAAAAAATTTTTTTGTATCCTTTCATGTATTTCCTCATTATTGGAAAACATGCTAATATTTGATCTTGGAGATCAATTCCATTCATTCCCTTGTTGTACTCTGTAATACAGTTTGGCTTTAGAGTGCGTTTGGATCCTTGCGAAGTCATTTCGGCTGTTTCATGTTTTGTCGACATCATATAAACATCTCGCTTGTCTCTCCATTTCAGTGCGAGTACTCGGTTGCAGCTTCTTATTACGTACTCCCCCCTTTTTAATTTTACACTGCACAAATCTTTTGGCATATTCTTCCTATTGGAACGTACTGTGCCAATTACATTTGTTTTGTATTTATGTGATAATATCATAAATAATTTTGGGGAAGAATACCAACTGTCTATGTACAAAGTGTGACCCCTGTGCAACACTGACTCAGAAAGCTCTTTCACAACACTTTCTGAAGCGCTATCTTTACAGTTTATTTTATCGTTGCCGGTATATATTTTAAATTCGTAACAATATCCGGAATCGGACTCACATAATTTATAAAATTTTACGCCAAACCTTGCCCTTTTGGATGGGTTGAATTGCTTATAAGATAAACGCCCCCTGAATTTCATAAGAGATTCATCAATAGAAATGTCTTTTTTCATTATATACAGTTCTTTAAATTTTTGGTTCAAAAAATTAATCACAGGTCTAACTTTCTTCAATTTATCTGTATTGGCAACAAGATTATTGTTTGAAAAATGCAAGAACCTTGTAATTTGTAGATATCTCTTCAAAGGCATTGATTTTCTAAATATAGGTGTTTCGATAACAGCCCTCTTCGACCAATTCATTTGGATTCTTGGTTTCTTTATCTGTGCCATTATTATCGTCAATGCAAAATATCTTTTAATTTCGGTAGAGTCTACAGGAAACCAGGTTTCGTCAATTTTTCGTCTTGTATGTGGATTTTCTCGTAGTTGATTTGCATACTGATTTGTTTCAGTCACAATATTGTTCCAAAATATATCATCAAATGTTAGATTAAATGTATCAAATTCTCCTCTACTTCCTCCTAATTGACATAAGGCTGCCTCGCTTATGCCAGGAGTCATTGTATAGTCCCAGATTTTTGGACTATTTCTTCTTTCGTTCCAAACCCAGGACTCTGGTAGTTGATCGTCATCGGATGTATCATCAACAATTATTCGCCTATACTTTCTTCGAAATTTACATATTTCGTCACTACTGTCACTTTCATTAGCAAAATTAATAGCACAATTCTCACTATCTTCATCACAAAATCTTTTTCTAGAGAACATCTTGTGGGTTTGCTTCTCTAGAATTTATGAACGTAAATTTCGACGTGCGAATGCGATCAAGAACGACTGGAAACTAATTACGATACGAAGAGATGATAGAAATACATCACGAGTCTTGTCTGTGCTATCTACAAACCGCGACCGCTCTACCACGGGCGATGTCCGTCATGTTTACAATTGCCCGGATCGGCGTGTACCCAAGTCGTGCGAACGTCCCGAACGCTGCGCGAACTTGTACACAATTTCGGCCTAACATCTTCGAATCTAAATCGTAGGTTAAGGGGTTAAGGTGCTGCGACCATCATTGCTGGCGTCCCCAGGGACAAGCAGATTACGATGGAGCACATTAGTGCGCAGAAGTCCATAGTATATCAGTGTTGAGCACAAAAGTCAAAGCTATCCTTGCCAGACCCAACATAACCAAACATAGCCAAACGTAGTATTACTCAACTTGTAGTGCGGTGGTCAATATTGCTGGCCGCCACAGAGCCAAGCAGAACATATTAGAGTGTGAGCGCCAAAACCCATAGGCCGCAGGGTATAGCAGATGAGTCAAGGCTATCAAAATCTGATCCAAACAATCACAACATAACCAAACGTGACATAATTCAAGCTAATGGGCCGCGGCCGCTATCTCTGCCCTCGACACAGCAAAGCAGAGCATATAAGATCTCAGTAAAGCGCAGAAGTACACAGAAAAGCAGTTTCTACCACAAAAGACAAAGCTATCCTGGCCTGACCTAACCAAACGTAACATAAACAAACGTAACCGAACTTAGCCTAACGTGCCCAGACCACTGTTGCTGAACTCCGCAGGGACAAGCAGCACATATTAGAGGGGGTGTAGGGCAGAAACCCACAGAATCGCAGTCTACAGCAAAAAGTCAGTGCCATCCGAACCTAGCCGGGGCCAACATAACTTTACCAAACGAAGACTAACTCAACGCGAGCTGGACACGCCAGGGCGAAGCAGAATAAGGTACAGCACAGTAGAGCGCAGAAGTCCACCGAACAATCTTGTATACCACAAAAGTCAGTGCTATCCACACCTAACCCAGACAAACATAATTAAACCAAACGTAGCCTAACTCAACCTAACGAGCCGAGACCACCATTGCAGGCCTCCACTCAGCCAAGCAGAGTATAGTAGAGCCAAGCCGGGCGCAGGAAGCCACCAGATAGCAATGCATAGCACAAAAAGTCAAAGGTATCCTAACCTAAATGTACCTAACCCAACCTTGCCGCGCGCAGAAGATATAATCCTAACGTGCAGCGACCTCTACTTCTTGACCCCCAGAGCAAGGCAGGGCATATTAGGGCAGGGCAGATCGCAGGAATTCACCGAACAGCAGTGGATAGCACTAAAGTCAAAGCCATCCTATCCAAACGAGCCCTAATGCAACCTAACCAAACGCAACCTAACACAACCTATCATGTCACGACCGCCATTGCTGGCTCCACAGAGTCGAGTAGGGTGTAGTAACGCAACGAAGTTCGCAGAAACCCACCGAATAGCAGTGTGTGACACAAAAGCAGAAGCTATCCTATTCCAGCCTAACCAAGGGTAGCATAACCGATCGCAACATTGGGCTGACCAACGTGCCGAGACCACCACTGCTGGGCTCCCTATAGCAGAGTTGAATATTCTAGAGCACAGTAGGGCACGGAGATCAATCGAATATCGGTGTATAGCATAAAAGTCAAAGCCATCCTTGTAAAACGTTACCTAACGTAACCTAACCAAGCGTAACCTAACTCGTACAAACGTGTCACGATCACTATCACTGGCCTTCCCATATACAAGTGGAGGATAGCAGATATCGGCCGAATAGCAGTGTACAGCGGAAACGTCTAAGCTAAACTAACCGAGGATGACCAAACATAACCAAGCCGAGCTTAACATAGCTCAACCTAACTTGCCACGACCAGTATAGCGGGCCTGCACGCATACTCCGGAATATATTACAGCACACTAGTTCTCGGAAATCGACCGAATAGCAGTGCACAGCGCCAAAGTTAAAGCTACTTTTTCCAAGCCTAATCAAACGTAACGGCACCGAACGTAGTGTAGACCAAATTAACGTGCCTAGACCACTATTGCCGTCCTCCACGGATCCAAGCATGGTTTATTAGAGCACAGTAGAGCGCAGAAATATACGGAACAGCTTCGTGTAGGACAGAAGGCAAAACTAACCTATCCTAACCTAAATAAACCTTACCAAACCAAACATAGTATAACTCAACGTAAAGTGCCACGACCACTCTTCCTGGTATCCCCGAAGGCAACCAGAGACTGATAGCGCAATATGGAGCGCAGAGATCCATAGAATGGCAGTGTCTATCTCAAAAGTCTAAGATGTCCAAAACCAACCCAACGCAAACTAACATAACCAAGCGTTATATATCTCAACCTATCGTCCCGCGACGACTATGCCTGGCACCTCCAGAGCCATACAGAACATATCAGATGAGAGAAGGGCGCAGTGATCCTCAGAATCGCAGTGTATAGCCGAAAAGTCAAAGCTGTCAAAACCTAACCCATGCTAACCTAAACTAGCCAAACGTGGACTAGCTCAAACTAACATGCCGCCGCCACATTTCCTGCCCTCCTCAGTGCCAAACAGAACATACTAGAGCACAGTAGATACCTGGTATCAACCGAAAAGTAGTGTATGCCACAGAAGTTATAGATAAACTTTCCTAACCTAACAAATCGCGTCATAAGCAAACGTAACAGAACTCATGGTAACATGCCGTGCGCACCGTTGCTGTCCCCTCCAAGCCAATCAGAGCAGATTAGAGCACGGCAGAGCGCAGAAGTCCACCGAATAGCAGTGTGTGGCACAAAAGTCGAAGCTATCCTATCCAACCCTAACCAAACCTAGCCTACCTAAGCGTAACATAAATAAACCTAACGTGCCGAGAGCACTACTCCTGGCGCCCACAGAGACAAGCGGAGAGCGATAGAGCACAGAAGTGAGCAGAAGTTCATAGAATAGGAGTAGGTAGCACAAGAGTCAAAGCCATCCTAACCAAGCACAACGTATCCTAACCTAACCAAGCGCAATATGACAAAACCTTACGTGGGGCGAACACTATCTCTGGCCTCCCGAGAGTCGAGCAGAGCACTCTGTAGCAACGTAGAGCGTAGAAGTCCACCGAGTAGCCATTTACAGCGCAAAAGTCTAAGCTAACCGTAACCTAACCTAACCAGAGCCACCCTAACCAAACTTAACCTATCCTGACCCAAGCAAGCGTGACGTATCTCGGCCGAACATTCCACGACCGCTATTGCTGGCCTCCACAGATTCAAGCAAACGCCATTAGAGCAATGCAATGCGCAGATATCGGTCAAACAGCAATGTATAGCGCAATAGAGAAAGCGACCCTAACCGAAATATTCCCAGCCTATCAAAACCAAACGTAATCTAACTCAACCTAGCGTGACGAGACCACCATTGCTGGCCCTCCCAGAGCCAAGCAGAGAATACTGGGGCATAGTCAAGCGCAGTAAGCTACCACACTACTGTGTGTGGCACAAAAGTCAAAGCAATCCAAGCCTAACCCAAACTATCATGACTTAACCAAACGTAGCCTATCTCAAACGAATGTGCAGAGAACACAATTATTGGCATCCCCAGTGTCGAGCAGAAAGCAGTAGAGCATTGTAGTGCGTCGAAACCCTTCGAATAGCGATGTATAGTAAGAATGTCAAAGGTATCCTATCCTAACCTAACCAACCGTAACATAAGCATACATAACGTAACAGAACCTGATGTGCCACAAAAGCCATTGCTGGCCCGACGAGTGCTAAGCACATTATCGCCGTGCAGCGTAGGACGCTGGAATCGTCCGAATAGCAGTGTACAGCCCAAAAGTCAAGGCTACCTTGGCCTAACCTAATCAAACAACAAAATGAGACGAAGCATTACTGACCATAACGGGCCTAGACCACTATTTCTGGACTCCCCAGAGCCATGTAGAATATGCTAGAACGCAGCAGTGCGCAGGAGGCCACCAAGTAGCTGTGTGCAGCACAAAAGCCAAAGATATCCTAACAGAACCTGACCTGACCTATCATAACCGAACGTAGAATATCAAAACGAGGCGTGCCCAGACCTCCATTGCTGGCCACCAGAGAGCCCTGCGGATCATATTAGAGCACAGTTGAGCGCACAAATCTGCCGCATAGCAGTGTATAACACAAAAGTCAAAGCCATCCTAAACAAACATATCCTAACCTAACGAAACTGTACGTAACCTAATACAACGTATCGTGCCACGATCGCTATTGCTGGCCTCCCCGTAGCCAGGCCTTGTATAGTAGAGCAATGGAGAGCGCACAAATCGCCCGAATGTCAGTGTATATCTCATAAGTCAAAGACATCCTATGCAAGCCTAACCAAATGTAACATAACTGAACCTAATGTGCCGAGAGCGCTGTTCCTGTGGCCCATAGAGACAAGCCGAGTGCGATAGCGCACTGAAGATCGTTTGCTGGCCCTCCCAGAGCCAAGCAGAGAATACTAGGGCATAGTCAAGCGCAGTAAGCTACCACACTACTGTGTGTGGCACAAAAGTCAAAGCAATCCAAGCCTAACCCAAACTATCATGACTTAACCAAACGTAGCCTATCTCAAACGAATGTGCAGAGAACACAATTATTGGCATCCCCAGTGTCGAGCAGAAAGCAGTAGAGCATTGTAGTGCGTCGAAACCCTTCGAATAGCGATGTATAGTAAGAATGTCAAAGGTATCCTATCCTAACCTAACCAACCGTAACATAAGCATACATAACGTAACAGAACCTGATGTGCCACAAAAGCCATTGCTGGCCCGACGAGTGCTAAGCACATTATCGCCGTGCAGCGTAGGACGCTGGAATCGTCCGAATAGCAGTGTACAGCCCAAAAGTCAAGGCTACCTTGGCCTAACCTAATCAAACAACAAAATGAGACGAAGCATTACTGACCATAACGGGCCTAGACCACTATTTCTGGACTCCCCAGAGCCATGTAGAATATGCTAGAACGCAGCAGTGCGCAGGAGGCCACCAAGTAGCTGTGTGCAGCACAAAAGCCAAAGATATCCTAACAGAACCTGACCTGACCTATCATAACCGAACGTAGAATATCAAAACGAGGCGTGCCCAGACCTCCATTGCTGGCCACCAGAGAGCCCTGCGGATCATATTAGAGCACAGTTGAGCGCACAAATCTGCCGCATAGCAGTGTATAACACAAAAGTCAAAGCCATCCTAAACAAACATATCCTAACCTAACGAAACTGTACGTAACCTAATACAACGTATCGTGCCACGATCGCTATTGCTGGCCTCCCCGTAGCCAGGCCTTGTATAGTAGAGCAATGGAGAGCGCACAAATCGCCCGAATGTCAGTGTATATCTCATAAGTCAAAGACATCCTATGCAAGCCTAACCAAATGTAACATAACTGAACCTAATGTGCCGAGAGCGCTGTTCCTGTGGCCCATAGAGACAAGCCGAGTGCGATAGCGCACTGAAGATCGCAGAAGTCCATAGGACAGCGGTGTGTAGCAGAAAAGTCAAAAGCATCCTAACGTAACACAACGTATCCTAGCATAGCTAAATGTAACCTAACTGAGACTGACGTTCCGAGGCCAACACTGCAGAAATCCCCATAGCCAATCATAATATACTAGAGCACCGCATAGCGCAGCAATCCCACGAATTTCACTTTATAACGCAAAAGTCAATGCTACAATAACCAAGCCTTACCTAACCTAACACAACCAAACGTTGAATGAGTCAAGCTAACTAGCTGATACCTCGTCTGCAGGCCTCCCAAAGCCAAGCGGAATACATTAGAGAACAGTAGAGCGCGGAAATCTCCGACTAGCCACGTATAACGCAAAAGTCAGTGCCATCGTATCCAAACGTAACCTACCGTAACCTAACCAAACGTAAGATAACTAAATCTGTCATGCCACGACCGCTACTCCTTGTCTCCCCAGAGTCGTGCAGAGAACAGTAGAGCAACGAAGAGCGCAGAAATCCGCGGAATAGCAGTGTATAGCGCAAAAATCGAAGTTACCTATCCAAACATATCCTAATCTAGCCGAGCCAACCGTAACGTAACTCATCCAAGCGTGCCGAGGTCATACCTGCTGGTCTCTCCAGTGTCGAGAAGAGCATAGTAGAGAAGAGTAGATCGCAGGTAGCCATGAAATAGCAATGTATAGGACAAAACTCAGGGATGCCTTAACTTAACTTGACGAAACCTAGTGTAACACTGCCTAACGTGCCACGACAACTATTGCTGGTCATCCCCAGAGACAAGCAGAATGTGATAGAGCGCAGTAGAGCGGAGGAGTATATAGGATATCAGTGTTGAGCACATATGTCAAAGCTATCCTATCCTAACCTATCCTAACCTAACCTAACAGAACGTAATATAACTCGACCCAACTAGCCGAGAAAACTATTACTGGATACCTCAGATCCAAGCAGAACATACTAGAGAACAGTAGAGCGCAGAAAACCACCGAAAATCTGTTTATATCACGAAAGTCGATGCTATTCAAGCATAACCAAAACTAACATATCATAACCAAACGTAGCCTAACTCAAACTGACGCGCCGAGACAACTATTACTGGATTCGCCAGAGCCGAAAAGAGTATAGTAGGGTATTGTAAAGCGTTGAAATCCACCCAATAGCAGTGCATAGCACAAAAGCGAAAGCTGCCCTGTCCGAACCTAACCAATTTTGGCATTACCGAACGTAGCCTTTCAAAGCCTATCGTGCCACGACCACTATTGATGGCCTCTCCAGATTCTAGAAGACTATAGCAGAGCACAGTAGAGCGCAGAAAGCCACCAAATGGCAATGTATACCACAAAAGTGGAAGCCAATCCAGACCATACCCAACTGAAACGAACGTGGAACAACTAAACATAGCTAGACAACACCTGTATTATATCAGCAGAGCCAAGCAGGACATATTAGAGCAGAACAGAGCGCAGAAATCCATGGAACAGCAGCATACAGCACGTAAGTCAGAGCCACCCAAACCAAACCTAACCTACCCTTACTTAAGTGAACGTAACCTAACTCAAACTATCGAGCCATGAACACCATTGCTGATCTCCCCAGACACGAGTAGAGCATAGTGCAGCAATGTAGATCACAGAAATGCTCCGAATTGCAGTGTATAGTTCAAAAGTTAGAGCTACACTCCCCTAACCTAACCAAACGTGACATGACCATACGCCAAGTAACTCAAACTAACGTGCCGGGACCATTACAGCTGGCATCCGCATAGCCAAGCAGAAAATGCTAGACCACGGTAAAGCGCAGGAATGCACACGATAGCAGTGTACAGCACAAAAGTTAAAGCCATCTCGACCAGACGTATCCTAACCCAACCAAAGCAAAGGGAACATAACTCAACCAAGCGTGACACGAACATTAATGCTGGCCGCCCCAGGGACAAGAAGAATATATTAGAAAAATGTAAAGCTCAGAAATCCACCGAGCAGCAGTGTATAACACAAAAATCAGAACTACCTCCTCCTAACGTAGCCAACCGTAATATAACCAAGCGTAACCTGACACAACCTAACGTGCAGCGACAATGTTTGCAGGCACCCGCAGAGCTAAGCAGAACATATTAGTTTATAGGAGAATGCAGAAATCCATGGAATCTCAGCGTATATCGGGAAGGTCTAAGATGCCCAAGCCTAACCCAAACGAACACGACCTAACCAAACACAGCCTAACTAAACATAACGTTCCGCAGTCACTACTGCTGGACTCCACACGGCCAATCAGAATATAGTAGAGCACAGTAGAGTGTATAAATCCACCGAACAGCAGTGTATAGCACAAAAGTCAAGGCCATCCTAACCATCCTTAACCTAACCTAACCAAACAAAA
Organism: Eufriesea mexicana; assembly: GCF_001483705.2. NCBI lineage: Eukaryota > Metazoa > Arthropoda > Insecta > Hymenoptera > Apidae > Eufriesea > Eufriesea mexicana. The sequence goes on along the minus strand of NW_016908186.1, from coordinate 566,550 downwards.
CGTAACCTAACTCACACAAACTCGCCGCGACCACTATTGCAGATCTCCCCAGAGCGAAGCAGAACGTATTGCAGCACAGCAGAGACTATAAATTAAACGCATAGCAATGTATACCGACGTAAGTCAAAGCTATCCGAACCTAACCCTAAACAACCTAACACAATCAAACGCAACATAGCACAACCTAACGTACCGAGACCTGTATTGCTGGTCTCCCCAAAGCCAAGCAAAACATACTAGAGCGGAGTGGAGAGCAGATAACCTACGAATAGCACTGTATAGCATAAAAGTCAAAGATTTTCTCCCCTAACCGAAACAAACGTAGCACAATCAAACGTACCCTTAATCAACATATGGTGGGGAGACTGCCATTGCTAGCCTCTCCAGAGCCAAGCAGAGCATATTAGAGCAATGTAGAGCGCTGAAACCCAACGAACGGAAGTGTATAGTATAAAAGTCAATGCCAGCCTATCCTAACCTAACCAAACGTGATGTAACCAAACGTAATCTAACACCAACTAACGTGCCGAGACCATACTTGCTGACCTCCCGAGAGCCAAGCAGAATATACCAGAGCCCAGTAGAGCGCGGATATCCATCCAATACCAGTACTTAACCAAGCGTAACATAAGTAAACCTAACGTGCCGGAACTACAGTTACTGGCCTCCCAAGAAGCAAGCAGAAAGTATTAGAGTACAGCAGAGCGCAGCAATGCATTTTACGCCAGTGTACGGCACAAAAGTCGAAGCTCCTCTGTCCAAACAAAGCCAGAAGTAACATGGCCAAATGTAACATACCACTGCATAACGTACCCAGACCACTTCTGCCGGCCTCGTCATAGCCAAGAAGAGAATATTAGATCGCAGTAGGGCGCAGAAATCCAATAAGAAGCAGTTTACAGCACAAAAGTCAAAGCCATCATGAACAAACCAGACCTAACCGAACCTGATCAAAGGAAGAATAACTAAACATAACGTGCTGCGACCACTATTGCTGGATTCCCCAGAGACAAGCAGAATATCGAAGAGCGCATTAGAGTACAGTAGTCCATAGAATTGCAGTGCGTAGCACAAAGTCATAGCTACCCCATTCTAACCTTATGTAACGTAACTTAACCAAACGTTGCATAACTCAACCGGACATGGCGAGACAACAATTGCTTACCTCCACACAGACAAAAAGAGTATACTAGAGCACAGCAGTACGCAAGAATTCTCCGTATTGCAGCGAATGGCACAAAAGTCGAGGATAATCTAACAAAACCCGACCCAACCTAAGCAAACCAAGCGTAGGGTAACACAAGGCAGCGTGTCGCGACCACTGCTGCCGGACAGCACGGAACAAAGCAGGACGCAGAAGAGCACAGTAGATAACAGGAGCCTGCCGGATAATAGTGTACACCGCGAAAGTAGAAGTTATCCTATGCAAACTTAACCTTTCCTAACATAACGAAGCGTAACCTGACTCAACAAAACGTGCCGAGACCTCAATTGCTGGCCTTCCCAGAGCTAAGCTGAAAATATTAAAGCACTGTAGGGAGCAGAAATCCACCCAATAGCAGAATGTGGCACTAAAGTCAAAGCCATTCTCCCCTATCCTAACCAACCGTAACATAACCAAACGTAATCCAACTCAACTTAACGTGGCGTGATCCCTAATGCTGGCCTCCACAAGGCCAAACAGGGCACATTACTGGAGAGTAGAACGCAGAAATCCATAGAATCGCAGTGTATATCAGAAGAGTCGTAGCTGCACGAACATAACCGAAATAAACAGGACTTAACCAAGCATAGGCTAAATGAACCTAGCGTGACAAGACCGCTATAGCTGCCATTCCCAGAACCAAGCAGGGCATGCTGGAGCTCGGTTGATCGCAGAAGTCCTCCGACGAGAGGTGTTCAGCACAAAAGATAAAGCCATCCTTTCCAAACTTATTCTGACCCAGCCCAACCGAATGTAACCTGACTATGCATAGCGTGCGGAGACCAGTATTGCAGGCCATACAAGAGCCAAGCTTAAAGCATTAGAGCCCAGTAGGTCGCAGAAATCCACCTAATAGCAGACTATAGCCCTAAGGTCCAAGATGCCACTCCTGTACCTAACCGAACCTGATCAAAGGAAGAATAACTAAACATAACGTGCTGCGACCACTATTGCTGGATTCCCCAGAGACAAGCAGAATATCGAAGAGCGCATTAGAGTACAGTAGTCCATAGAATTGCAGTGCGTAGCACAAAGTCATAGCTACCCCATTCTAACCTTATGTAACGTAACTTAACCAAACGTTGCATAACTCAACCGGACATGGCGAGACAACAATTGCTTACCTCCACACAGACAAAAAGAGTATACTAGAGCACAGCAGTACGCAAGAATTCTCCGTATTGCAGCGAATGGCACAAAAGTCGAGGATAATCTAACAAAACCCGACCCAACCTAAGCAAACCAAGCGTAGGGTAACACAAGGCAGCGTGTCGCGACCACTGCTGCCGGACAGCACGGAACAAAGCAGGACGCAGAAGAGCACAGTAGATAACAGGAGCCTGCCGGATAATAGTGTACACCGCGAAAGTAGAAGTTATCCTATGCAAACTTAACCTTTCCTAACATAACGAAGCGTAACCTGACTCAACAAAACGTGCCGAGACCTCAATTGCTGGCCTTCCCAGAGCTAAGCTGAAAATATTAAAGCACTGTAGGGAGCAGAAATCCACCCAATAGCAGAATGTGGCACTAAAGTCAAAGCCATTCTCCCCTATCCTAACCAACCGTAACATAACCAAACGTAATCCAACTCAACTTAACGTGGCGTGATCCCTAATGCTGGCCTCCACAAGGCCAAACAGGGCACATTACTGGAGAGTAGAACGCAGAAATCCATAGAATCGCAGTGTATATCAGAAGAGTCGTAGCTGCACGAACATAACCGAAACAAACAGGACTTAACCAAGCATAGGCTAAATGAACCTAGCGTGACAAGACCGCTATAGCTGCCATTCCCAGAACCAAGCAGGGCATGCTGGAGCTCGGTTGATCGCAGAAGTCCTCCGACGAGAGGTGTTCAGCACAAAAGATAAAGCCATCCTTTCCAAACTTATTCTGACCCAGCCCAACCGAATGTAACCTGACTATGCATAGCGTGCGGAGACCAGTATTGCAGGCCATACAAGAGCCAAGCTTAAAGCATTAGAGCCCAGTAGGTCGCAGAAATCCACCTAATAGCAGACTATTAGCCCAACCGAATGTAACCTGACTATGCATAGCGTGCGGAGACCAGTATTGCAGGCCATACAAGCGCCAAGCTTAAAGCATTAGAGCCCAGTAGGTCGCAGAAATCCACCTAATAGCAGACTAAAGCCCTAAGGTCCAAGATGCCACTCCTGACCTAATGAACAGTAACATAACCAAACGTAACATAACTCAGATTACCGTGCCGCGACTAATATTGCTGGCATCCACAGAGCCAAGCAGGACACATTAGCGGGGAGTAGAACGCAGAAATCCATTGGATAGCAGTGTACATCAGAAAAGTCAAAGCTATCCGAACCTAACCCAAACAAACTGAGCATAGCCAAACATACCGGAATTCAACCAAACGCGCCTAGGCCTCTATTTCTGCCCTCCACAGAGCCAATCAGGGCACACCAGAGCACAGTGAAGCGCAGAAATCCAACCGAAAAGAAGTGTACAACACAAAAGATAGAGCTGCCCTGACCAAATTTAGCGTAACCCAACATAACGGCACATAACCTCATTTAACATAACTTGCCGAGACCACTATTGCTGGCCTCCCAGAGCCAAGCAGCGCGCATTAGGTTAGACGAGAACCCAGATGTCCATAGAATCGCACTTACATCCGAAACGTCAGAGGTAACCAAGCCTAGCCGAAGCCAACAGAACATAGCCAGATATAGCGTAACTCAACCTGACGCGCCGAGACCGCTACTGCTGCACTCCCCAGATCAAAGGAGGACTTACTAGCGCAGAGTAGAGCGCAGGAATCCACCGAAGAGCCGTGTACATCACAAAAGTTAAAGCTGCCCAGACCAAACTTAGCCTGTCCCAACACACCCTAACGTTACCTAACTCAACGCAACGTGCAGGGGCCACTGTTGCTGGAACTCCTGGGGCCAAGCTGAAAGCATTAGTGCACTGTACGGCGCAGAAATCCACTTTATAAGAGACTACAGCACTAAAGTCAAGGATATCCTCTCCTAACCTAACCAACGGTGACAATACCAAACGTAACATCCCAGCCAGCGTGCCGAGACGGCTGCTGTTGCTCTCGCCAGAACCAAGCTGGACATAACAGAGCACAGCAGAGAGCAGTAATCCACCGGACAGCAGCATACAGCGTAAAGGTTAAAGCTATACTTACCTAGCTTATCCCGCACCAACCTAACAGAACGTATCCCGACCCATCATAACGTGACGAGACCACTATGTCTGGCCATAGCAGATCCAAGCTGAAAATATTAGAGCACTGTAGTGCGCAGAAATCCACCTAACAGCAGACCATAGCGCTAAGGCCATAGCTATCGTATCCTAACCTAACCAACCATAACATGACTCAACTTAACGTGACGCGGCCACTATTGCTGGCCTCACCTGAGTCAAGCGGGAGACATAAGTGGACAGTAGAGCGCAAAAGTCCTTATAGTCGCAGTGTATATCAGAAAAGTCAAAGCTACCCAAGCCTAAACCAAACCAGGGGAACAACCAAACAATGCCTGCCTCATTTAACCTGCCGAGACCGCTGTTGCTGCCCATCACAGAGCCAAGATGGACATACTAGAGCACAGTAAAGCGCCGAAGTCCACCATATATCAATGTAAAGAGCGAAAATTAAAGCTACACAGAATAATGCATAGCCAAACCCAATCTAGTCGTACGTAACATGATTCAGCATAACCAGCAGAGACCACCATTGCTCGCCTTCCCAGAGACAACCTGAAGATATTAGAACACTACAGGGCGCAGAAATCCAGCTGATAGCAGACATTAGCGCTGAAGTCAAGGCTGCCCTCTCCTAACCTAACCAATCCTGGCATATCCGAACGTAACCCAACTCTACCTAACGTGCCGCGACCACAATTGCTGGTCCACCAGAGCCAAGCGGAACACGTTAGCGGGGAATAGAACGTAGAAGTCCATAGAATCGCAGTGCATATCGGAAAAGTCATAGCAACCCAAACCAACAGAACATAACGAAGCATAGCCTATCTGAATCTAACGTGCTGAAACCGCTATCGATGCTACCCCCAGTGCCAAGCAGGACATACTAGAGCACAGTAGGTCGCAGTGTACCTCCGGATAGCAGTGCACAGGACAAAAACTAAAGCTACCTCCAACCAAACTTAGCCTAACACAACCTCACCAAACGTAACGTGGCGCAACGCAGCGTGCCGAGAGCACTATTCCTGGCATTCCCAGATCCAAACTGAGCATGTTAGAGCACCGTAGGTTGCACAAATCCACCTAATAGCAGACTACAGCACTAAACTCGAAGCTATCCTCTCCTAACCTGTCCATTCGTAATATGTCCATGCGCAACCCAACTCAACGTAACGTGCCGCGAGCACTATTTCTGGTCTCCCCAGAGACAAGCAGAACACATTAATGGAAAGTAGCACGCGGAAGTGCATAGAATTTCAGTGTACATTAGGGAAGTCAAAGCTAACCATACCTAACCCAAACAAACCGGACATAGACAAGCATAGCTTAACGAAGTCTAATGTGCCGAGACGGCTGTTGCTGCCATCCCCAAATGCATGCAGAACATGGTACATAACAGTAGAGCGCAGGAATCCTCGGGATAGGTGTGTACAGCATAAAAGTCAAAGCAGCCTATCCTAAACTAGCCAAGCGTGGCGTAACCAAACGTAGTCTAACCTAACCTAACATTATGAGACCACTATTGCTGGCCTCCTCGGAGACACGCAGAATGTACTAAAGTAGAGTAGTGCGCAGAAATACGCCGCATTGCAGTGAGTAGCACAAAGGTCGAATACATCCTAAACTAACCTGACATAACCTGACACAACCAAGCATAGTATAGCTCAAAGCAACGTGCCACGGCCACTACTTCTCGCAGCCCCAGAGTCGAGCAGAGTATAGTAGGGCACAGCAGTGCGCAGAAATCCACCACATTGCAGTGAATAGCAATAAATCAGTAGATACCCAAACATAACCTGACGTAACCTAACCTCTCGAAACGTAACATTGCTCAATATAGCGAACCGCTACCGCTGCTCCTGGCCTCCCCAGAGCCAAGCAGAGCACATTAGGGCGCATTAGATCGCAGAAATCCACCGAATATCAGTGTACAGCACGAAAGTCAAAGTAGCATTTCATAACCTAACCAAATGTAACACACACGGACTGAGCATAACACAACCTAACACGCCGGGACCGCAACCCCTGGCCTCCGCGGAGACAAGCAGAATTTAAATGGGCACAGTATAGCGCAGAAATCCATCGCATTGCAGCGAATAGCACAAAAGTCGTAGACACCCTAGCATAAACTGACCAAGCCTAACCTAAGCGATCGTACCATATCTCAAAATAACTTGCAGCGACCACTGCCCCTGGCCTCCCCATAACGAAGCGGAATATGGTAGAGCCCAGTAGATCACAGAAATACACAGAATGGAAACGTATAGCACGGGAGTCAAATCTACCTTAACCAAACATTGCCTAACCTAACATTGCCAAACGTAACGTACCTCAACGTTACGTGCCAAGACCACCATTGCTCGCCTCCTCTGAGTCGAGCAGAGTATAGTGGAGCAATTTTGTGCGCAGAAATCAATCGAATAGCAGTTTACAGCACAACAGTCGAAGATACCCTAACTTAACCTGAACTAACCTAACCTAACCAAACTAAGCATAACCCAACATAGCATATTCTAAGCTATTCTATCCTAACCTAACCACACGTAACATAAGCAAACGTACCTAAACTCAACATAACGTGCCGAGGCGACCACTGCAGGCATCCCCAGAACCAAGCAGAATACTCTAGAGCACAGTCGAGAGCAGAAGTCCGCCGTTTGCTGTGGATAGGACAAAAGTTTGAATTGTCCCATCCTCTCCTCACCATACGCAACATAACCGGACGTAGCATTGCTCAACCTAACGTGCCGAGGCAACTGTCGATGCCACCTCACACCCCAGAGCCAAGCAGAATACACAAGAGGGCGGCAGAGTGCAGAAATCCACGGCATTGCAGTGAATCGCACAAAGGACAAACATATCCTGACCTCACTTGGCCTAACATAACCTATACAAACATAGTGTAACCCAATATATCGTGACGAGCCCAAACTTTCCGGCCTATTCTGCTACAAACGGAGCAAATTAGGGCACGTTAGAGCGCAGAAGTCCACCGAAAAGCGGTGTATAGCACAAAAGGCAAAGTAGCTTATCCTAAACTAACCAAACGTAACATAAGCAAACGTAGCTCAGCTCAACCTAACGTGCCGAGACCACTACTGCTGGCCTCCTCGGATCCAAGTGGAATATACTAGCGCACAGCAGAGCGCAGAAATCCACCGTTTTGCAGTGTACAGCACAAAAGTTGGACGTACACTGACCCAACCTGACCTTACCTAACCAACCCGAACGTAGTGCAACTGAGCATGACGTGACGGGACCAATACTTCCGGCCTCCTCAGAGCCAGGCAGAGCATATTAGAAAACATTAGAGGGCAGAAATCCACCGAATAGCAGTGAATAGCACAGACGACGAGGTAGCCTATCCTAACCGAGCAAAACGTAATATATCCAAACGTAACATAACACAACCTAACATGATAAGAAAATTATTGCTGAGCTCCACAGAGACAAGCAGAGTGCGGTAGTGCGCAGCAGTGTGGAGAAATCCACCGCATTTCAGTGAATGACACAAGTGTCGCGGATATCATAACATAACCTGACCTAACCTATCCAAACCGAGGGTAGCGTAACTCAACAGTGCGTGCCGCGACCACTGCTGCCGGACTCCACAGAGTCAAGCAGAATCGAGTAGAGCACAGTAGATCACAGGGACCCGCCGGGTAGTAGTCTATAGCACGGAAGTCAAAGTCACCCTAACCAAACATAACCTAACGTAACATATTCAAGCGTAGCTTAACACAACAGAAAGTGCTGCGAATATTGCTGTCCTCCCCAGGGTCATGCGAAATATAGTAGAGCGCGGTCGGGGGCAGGATGCCACCGAATAGACGTGTATAGCACGAGAGTCAAAGAAAACCTGACCGTGCTTGACATAGCCTAACCTAACCAAAAGTAAGATAACTCAATCTAACGTATCAAGGTCATTATCGCTGGCCTCCTCAGCGGCAAGCAGTGAATATTAGAAGACAGTTGGGCGCAGAAATCCGCGGATAGCAGTGTATAGCATAAATTTCTGACCTGTCTTATCCTAACCTCACCAAACGCAACATAACCGAACGTGGCATAGCTCAAACTAATGTGCCGAGACCACTAATGCTGTGGCATGCAGTACATCCAGGAGCACACGGGAGGACAGAAGCACACCGAATAGCAGTGTACAGTAAAAAAAGTTAAAGCTTTCATATCCAAATGTATCCAATATTAAAATAACCAAACGCAATATAGCACAGCTTAAAGTACCCCGGACGCTGTTGCAGGTCTCCGAAGAGACGAGCAGAACTTATTAGAAGAGAGTAGGGCGCAGATGGCAATAGAAGCGCAGTGCATGGCACAAGAGTCATATCTATCTAGACATAACCCATGCTAACATAGCTTAACCAAACGTAGCCTACCCCAAAGTAACGTGACGAGACCATTATTGCTGACTTCCGCAGGGACAAGCGGATTGTCCTAGGATACAGTGTTCCGCAGAAATAAAACGCATTGCAGAGAATTGCGCAAAAGCCGTAGATATCCTAACCTAACATGACCCAACCTATCATAACCGAGCGTAGCGTAGCTCAAGGCAACGTGACGCGGCAACTGCTCCTGGCCTCTCCAGAGCCTAGCAGAGTGTATTACAGCACAGTAGATTACAGAAACCCACCGAACAGCAGGGTATTGCAAGAAAGTAAAAGCTTTCCTTCTCAAATATAACCTAACCTATACCCACCGAACAGCAGGGTATTGCACGAAAGTAAAAGCTTTCCTTCTCAAATATAACCTAACCTAGCTCGACCAAGCACAACATAGCCCAACGTAACGTACCACGATCACAATTGCTTGCCTCCCCTGAGTCGGGCAGAGTATAGTAGAGCAATGTTGATCGCGGAAGTCCACCGAATAGCAGTGAAAATCACAAAAGCCAAATTTGTCCTATCCTAACCTGACCCAACCTATCCTAACAAAACGTTGTCTAACTCAACGTAACGTGCCACGACCGCTGTTGGTGGCCTTCGTACAGAAAATCAGAGCTCGAATAGCAGTGAATATCACAAAACCCAAATTTGTCCTATCCTAACCTGACCCAACCTATCCTAGCAAAACGTTGTCTAACTCTACGTAACGTGCCACGACCGCTCTTGGTGGCCTTCGTACAGAAAATCAGAGAGCATTAGAGCACATTAAAGCGAAGAAATTCACGGAACAGCAGTGTATAGCACAAAGGACCAAGTAGCATGTCCTAACCTAGCCAAACGTAGCAAAGAAACACGTTGCCTAACCCAACCTAACACTACTGGACCGCTACTGCTGGCCTCCACAGAGATATTCAGAATTTACCAAAGCACAGTATAGCGCAGAAATCCACCAAATAGCAATGTATAGCACAAAACTCAAAGATACATTAACCTATCCGAACATAACCTAACCTAACCCATCGTACAATATCTAAACCTAACTTGTCGCGACCAATACTGCTGGCTTCCCCACAGACAGGCAGGATATCCAAGAGCACGGTGGAGCACAGAAGTCCATGGAATATCAGCATTGATCACATATCTCAAAGACATCCTAATCAAACCCAAACTAACCTAACTTAACCAAATGTAATTTAACACCACTCAACGTGCCGCAGCAACTATTGCTGGCCTCGAATGAGCCAAGCGGAGGATAATAGAGCACAGCAGAGCGAAGAAATCCATAAAATCGCAGTGTAGATCAGAATAGACAAATATATCCGACCGTAACTCAAATTAACTTAATGTATCCTAACGTAGCCAAACTCAGCGTAACGTGCCGCGACCACCATTTCCGGCCTCCCTAGGGACTAGCAGATTAGAGTAGTGCGCAGTGGAGTGCAGGAATCCACCGAATAGCTGTGTACAGCAAGATAGTCAAAGTTATCCTACATAACCTAACCAAGCGTAACACAACCGACTTAACCAAATCAGACCTAACGTGCCTAGGCCACTATCGCTGGCCTCCCCGACGACAAGCAGGATATGTTAGAGGAGAGTAGAGCGCCGAAGCCCATATAATGACATTATATAGCAGAAAAGGCGAAGCTATCTTAATCTTACGCAAACTAACCTAAACAAACCAAACATAACATAACACGATCTAACATGCTGAGACCAGTATTGCCGGCTAACCCAGAGACAAGCAGAGAATATTAGAATGGAGTCGAGCGCAGAAACCCACCGAACATCAATTTACAGCACATATGTCAGATCCAGCCTTTCCTAACCTAACCAAACGCAACATCACCAAGGTAACCTAACTGTACCTAAAGTGCCGGGTCCACTGTTGCTGGCCTCCGCAGATACATGCAGAATACGCTACAGCACAGTAGAGCGTAGAAGTCGACCACATTGTATTGTATAGCACAAAAGTCAATGGTATCCTGACCGCACTTAACCCAAACTAACATAACCAATCATAACACAACTCAACCTATCGCGCCGCGAAAACCATTGCTGGCGTCCACAGAGACAAGCAGAATATGGTATAGCACGGTAGAGCACAGAAGTGCATAGAATGTCGGTGTTGGGCACAAGAGTCAAAGTTATCCTAACCTAACACAACCCAACACAACCATACGTAACCATACGTAATCTAACACAACCTAACGTGCCGCGACCACTATTGCTGCCCTCGGCAGAGCCAAGCAGAGCATACCAGAGGAGAATGGGGCGCAGAAGTGCATAGAAACGCAGTTTATGGCGGAAAAGACGAAGCTATTCAAGCTTAACCGAGGCGAACATATCCTAGCCAAACGTAAGCTATCTCAACATAACGTGCCGAGACCATTACTACTGGCAACCGCAGGGCCAAACAGAACATACTAGAGCAGAATAGAGCGCAGAAATCAACCGCAGTTCAGTGTACAGCACAAGGTCAAAGATATCCTAACCATACTTGACATAACCTAACCAAACCAAAAGTAGCATAACAAAGCATAGCATGCCAAGGCCACTATTGCTGTTTTTCCCAGAGCCAGCTGAACATACCAGATCACAGTATAGCGCAGAAATACGCGGAAAACAGCGTATAGCGCAAAAGTTAAAGCTACCCTCTCCTAGCCTATCTAATTTTAACATACGCAAACGCAACATAATTCAACCTAACGAGACGAGACCGCTATTGCTGACCTCCCGAGAGACAGGCAGAGCGAAGTGAAGAACAGAAGAGCGCATAAATCCACTGAATAGCAGTGTGTAGCACAAAAGTCGAAGCTATCATCTCCTACCATACCAAAGCCTAACATAACCGAACGTAGCCTATCTCATCGGATTGTACCGAGAACACTATTACTGCACTCCCCTGGGTCGAGCAGCGTATAGTAGATCACAGTAGAGCCAAGAGGTCCATAGAATAGCAGTGTTGAGCACAAAATTCAAGGATATCCTAACCAATCCCAAAATAACCTAACCTAACCAAATGTAATCTAACACATCCTTACGTGACGCGATCACTATTTCCGGCCTCCGCAGAGCTCAGCAGAGCGTATTAGATCACACTAGAGCACAGAAGGCCACCAAATAGCAGCGAATAGCACAAATGTCAAGGATGTCCTAACCTCACCTGACCTAAACTAACCAATCCAAACGTAGGCTGACTAAACCTAACGAGACGACGCCGGCATTGCTGGCCTCCGCTGTGTCAAGCACAACATATCAGAGCTCAGCAGAGCGCAGAAACCCACCGAATAGCAGTGTATACCACGAATATCCAAGCTATGGAAGCCTCACCCAAACCTATGTAGCCTAGCTGAACGTAGCCTAAATAAGCCTAACACTTCGAGTCCGCCATTGCTGCAATCCCCAGGAAAAAGCACAGCTTATTAGCGCACGGTACAGCGTAGAAATGCGCCGAATAGCAGCGTATAGCACAAAAGTCACTGTTATAATCCCAAACCTAACCCAACCTAATCTGACCGAACGTAACCTAACTCGAACTTTCGTGCCACGAACACTATTGCTGGCCAACCCTGGGTCAGGCAGAGTACAGTAGAGCAATATAGAGCAAAGAAATCAACAGAATAGCAGTGTACAGCTCAAAAGTCTAGGCTATACTTTCCTAATCTATTCAAACGTTATGGAAACGAACGTATCCTACCTAAACCTAACGAGCCAAGACTACCATTTCTGTCCTCTGCAGTGCCAAGCAGAACATGCTAGAGGATTGTAGAGCACATAAATCCACCGAATACCAGTGTATAGCGCAAAAGTCAAAGTTATCCTACCCAAACCTAGCCAAACGTAACATATCCAAGCGCAGAAAACCCAACCTATCGTGCCCAGAACACTATTGCCTGCCTTTTCAGTGCCAAGGGGAACATACCGGAGTACGGCATAGCGTAGGAATCCAAGTAATAGCTGTGTATACCACGAAAGTCAAGGCTATATAATGCTAACCCTAACTAACATAACCCAACCAAACGTAGGCTAACTTAACATAACGTGCCGAAACCACAATTGATGGCTTCCCCATAGTCAAGCAGAACATACTAGGGCACAGTAGATCGCAGTAATAGACCGCATTGCAGTGTGTGGCACAAAATTCGAAGAAATCCTTACCTAACCTGTCCTAGCTTAGCCAAGCCAGGAGTAACATATCTAGATATAACGTGCCGAGAAAAGTAATGCTGTCCTCCCCAGCGCCAAGCAGGAAATATTAGAGAACAGTAGAGAGCAGAATCCAACCGATTATCAGTGTAGAGCACAAAAGTTAAAGCTATCACTTCATAACCCAACCAAACCTGACATAACCAAGCGTAATTTAAATCAACCTAACGTGCAGCGACCAATATTCCTGGCCTAACCTGGGACGCGCAGAACATATTAGAGGAGAGTATGGCTCAGAAATCCACAGAATCGCAGCGTCTAGCAGAAAAGTAGAAGATACCCAAACCTAACCCAAACAGACGTAACCTAGCCTGACATAAGAAACAGAAAATAACGTGCCGCGACCTCTATTACTGGCCTCTACAGGGACAAGCAGATTACAGTAGAGCACAGTAGAGGGAAGAGATCCACAAAATAACAGTGTGCATGAAGAAAGTGCGAGATATCCTTACCGAAACTATCATAACCAATCCGAACCAAAGGTAACCTGCCTATCATAACCAATCCTAACCAAAGGTACCCTGCCACAACCTGAAGTGCAACGACCACTATAGCTCGCCTGCCCAGACTCGAGCGGAGTATAGTAGAGAAATGTAGAGCACAGAAGTCCACCGTATAGCAGTGTACGGCACAAATGTCAAGGTTATCCTGTCCCAACCCTAACAATCGTGACATAACCAAACATAACGAAACCCTCACTATCGTGCCGCGCCCACCATTGCTAGCCCACCCAGAGCAGAGCAGGGCATACTAGATGACAGCAGAGAACAGAAATCAATAAATTCGCAGTGTATAGCAGGAAAGTCAAAGCTGTCCAAACCAAACCCAAACTAACATAACATAGCCAAACGTAGCCTAAATCGGCATTGCGTGCCGCGAACACTATTCCTGTCCTCGCCAGGGCCAAGCAGAATATAGTAGAGCGTGACAGAGCGCACATACCCACCGAATCACAGTGTATATTACGGAACTCAAGGCAACACTAACCGAAAGTGACATAACCTAACCTGACCAATCGTAACCGAAGAAAACCTAGCCAGCCGAGACCACTATTGCTGGCACAACCAGAGCCAAACGGAGAACCATAGAGCACAGTAGAGCGCAATAATCCACCGAATAGCTGCGTATGGCGCAAAGCCAAACATATCCCAACCTAACATAACCAATTGTACATTCACCGAATGTATCCGAACAGAATCTAACGTGCCGAAGCCACTAATGCTGGCATCCCCAGAGCAAACCAGAAGATATTAGTGCACAGTAGAGCGCAGAAGTCCAGTGAATATCAGAGTATAGCACAAAAGTTGAATTTACCCTATCCCAATCCAACCAAACATAACGTAACGTAACGTAGCCTAACTTAACATAACGTGGCGGGACCACCATTGCTGGCTTCCCCACAGCCAAGCAGAACATACTAGAGTACATTAGGGCGCAGAAATGCACCGAATACCAGTTTGTAGCAAAAAAGTCAATGCTACCCTATCCTAAGGTAACAAACCTTAACAAAACCAAACGTAGCCTGTCTCAACCCAACGAGCCGCGACATCTATTGCTGGCCTCACCAGAGCCGAGTAGAACATATTCGAGCAGGGTGCAGCGCAGAAATCCATATAATCGCAGTATATACCAGTAATGTCAGAGCTACACGGGCCTAACCCAAACCAACGTAACCCAACCAGACGTAGCCCAACCCAACATTACATGACGCGAACACTATTGCTTGCACCACAGAGCCAAGATGAAAATGTTAGAGAACATTAGAGCGCCGAAACACACCGAATAGCATTGTATGGCACAAAACGCAATGCTACCCTATCCTGACATAGCCAAACGTAACGTAACCAAACGTAGCTCAACTCATCATAACTTGGCGAGACATCTATTGCTGCAACCTCCAGTTCCAAGCAGAACGTATTAGAGGAGATTAGAGCGCCGAAATCCATAGAATCGCAGTGTGTAGCAGAAGAGTCGAAGTTATACGAACCAAACCCAAACTAATATAACATCCAACCGTAGCGTTGCTCAGCATAACGTGCCGCGACCAATATTGCTGTCCTCCACGGAGCCAAGCAGCACAATCTAGAGCACATTAGAGCGCAGATATCCACCGAATGGCAGTGTATAGCACAAAAGTCAAAGCTGTCGTATCCTAACCTAGCCAATCGTACCACAAACAAACGCAACCTAACACAACCCAGCGTGCCAGGACCACTGTTGCTGGCATCTCTGGGGCCAATCAGAATATACTAGAGCAATGTAGAGCGCAGAAATCCAACGAACAGCAGTGTACAGCACGGAAGTAGACGCAAACCTGTCCTAAGCTAACCAATCGTAACATAACCAAACATACCATACCTCAAACCTGCGTGCCGAGACCACTGCTGCTGGCCTTCCCGCGGCCAAGCAGAGCATAGAAGTGCACAGTAGAGCGAAGAAATCCACCGAAAAGCAGTGGACTGGACAAGAGACGAAGCTATCATGTTCAAACCTATTCGATCGTAACATAGCCATACCTAACCTAACTATACCTCACGTGCCGCGACCACTATTGCTGGCCTCGCCAGGGGCATGCAGTACACGGTAGAGCTCAGTAGAGCGCAGAAATCCACCGAATAGCAGGGTATATTGCGAAAGTCAGAGCTATCCTAAACAAACCTAAAATAACCCATACTAACCGCGCGTAACACAACTCAACGTAAAGAGCCAGGTCCACTACTGCCGGCCACCACCGTGCAGGGCAGTGCATGCTAGAGGAGAGAAGAGCGCGGAAATCCATATAATCGCAGTGCATAGCAGAAGAGTCAAATATATCCAAACCAAACCCATACACACGTAACCTTTTCAAACGCACCATAACTCAGAATAACGTGCCGAGACAACCATTGCTGGCTTCCCGGGAGCCAAGCAGAACATACCAAAGCACAGTAGTGCGCAGAAGGCCTCCGAATGGCAGCGTACGGCAAAAGAGCCAAAGTTACCGTGTCATAACGGAACAAATCGTGGCATAACCAAACGTAACATAACACAACCTATCGTGTCGCGGAGACGGTTGCTGGCTTCCCTAGAGCAAAGCGGAACACATTAGAAGAGAGTAGAGCGCAGAAGTCCATAGAACCGCAGTGTATAGCAGAATGGTCAAGCCAACCAAACCTAACCCATACTAACATAACCACACCAAATGAAGCATAACTCAACGTTACGTGCTGAGACCACAATTGTTGCCCTCCTTAGAACCACGCAGAACATACTATAGCGCAGGAGAGCGCAGAAATGCACCTAACTGCAGTGTACAGCGCGAAAGTCAAAGCTGCATTATCTTAACCTAACCGAACGTAACATAACCAGACGTAACGTAACCCAATCTAGCGTGCCGCGGCCACTATTGCTTGGCCCCCAGAGCCGTGCAGAACTTAGTAGAGGAGAGTAGCGCTTAGAAATCCACAGAATCGAGGTGTATAGCAGAAAATTCGAAGACACCCAAACCTAACCCAGAACAACATAACCAAACCGAACTTTGCCTAACGCAACATAGCGTGCCTCGATCACCATTCCTGGTCACTACAGGGGCAAGCAGAGTATAGTAGATCCCCGTAGAGCGCAGAAATCTACCGAATAGCATTGTACGGCACAGAAGTCAAGCTACCCTATCCTGGCCAAACCAAACGTAACACATCCAAACGTAGTTTACCTATACCTAACGTGCCGCGAAAGCTACTGCTGGCCTCCCCAGAGCTATGCAGATCATAGTAGAGGTGAATAGTGCACAGAAATTCATAGAATCGCGGTGTACAGCAGAAAGGCCAAAGATACCTAAGTCTAGCAGGAACTAACATAACAACCAAACGTTGCATAACGCAACATGACGTACCGCGACCACTATTACTGGCCTCGCCAGGTCCTAGCAGAATATAGTAGATCTCCGTAGAGCGCAGAAATCCACAGGATAGCGGTGTATATTACGAAAGTCGAAGCAACCCTAGGCAAACGTAAAGTAACGTATCATAAACAAATTTAAGCGAACTCAACCTAGCGAGCCGAGACCACCATTGCTCGCCTCCACAGAGCAAAGCAGAATATGCTAGAAGACGGCAGAGCGCGGAAATACGCCGCATTGCATTGCACAACACGAATGCCAAAGGCACCCAAACCTGACCCGAAAGGACCTGAAGTAACCAAACGTAGCTTATTTCGAAATAACGTGCCGAGATCATTATTGCAGGCATCTCTAGGTCGAAGTAGAACATACTAGAGCACATTAGAGCGCAGAAATAAACCGAATAGCAGAGCACAGCAACGAAGTGGAAGCTCTCCAGTCCTATCATAACCAACCGTAAAATAGCCAGACGTATCATAACTCAATCTAAGGCGACGAGACCTCTATTGCTGTTCTCCCCAGAGCCGTGCAGAACGTAGCACAGGAGAGCAGCGCGCAGAAATCAATAGATTCGCAGTGTATAGCAGAAAAGGCTTAGCTATGCAAACATAACACAGACCAACGTAACCTAACCAAAAGTATAATAACTCAACATATCGTGCGGCGACTACAACGGCTGGCCGCTCCAGGGCCAAGCAATATGTGGTAGGGCACAGCTAGGCGCAGATATCCGCCGGAGAGCAGTGTATAGTACGAAAGTCAAAGCTGTGCTAACCGAACCTAACATAACCTAACCTAACAAAACCTCGCATGCCGGGATCACATTTGTCTGCCTCCCCAGCGGCAAGCAGATAATATTGAACACTGCAGAGCGCAGAAATCCACAGAATAGCAGTAATAACACAAAAGTCGAAGCTATCCTATCCTAACATTACCAATCGTCACATAACCGAAAGTAACACAACTCAAACCAACTTGCGGAGACCACCGTTGTTGGCCACACCAGGTCCAAGCAGAAAATAGTACAGCGACGTATAGCGCAGGTATTCACCGGATAACAGCGTATAGAGCGTAAGTCAAAGATACTATTACAGGCATTAGCCTGACCTAACCAAACCAAACGTAACATAACTCAACCTAACGCGTCGAGACCTCTATTGCTGGCCTCCTCTGAGCCAATCCGAATATATTAGAGAATCGTAGATTGCAGAAATACACCCAATGGCAGCGTATAGCACAAAAGTCCAAGCTATCCTATCCTAATATATCCAAACTTAACGTAAGCGAGCGTAACATAAACCAAACTAAGGAGACGAGTCCTCTATTGCTGCCCGCAGGTGCCGAACAGAGCATATTAGTGCTACGTAGGGCGCAGAAATCCACAGAATAGCAGTGCATAGCACAAAAGTTAATACTACCCCATTATAACCTTTCCAACCGTAACATATCCGAAGGCAACCTGATTCAACCTAACGTGGCGAGACGACTATTGCTGGCCTCCCCGGAGCCAAGCAGAATGCACAAGAGAACGGTAAGGTGTAGAAGTTCGCCGCATTGCAGTGTACAGGACAAAAGTCAAAGATATCCAAGCCATACCCGATAAAACCTAAACTGACCAAACGTTGCCAGCTCAATACAGAGGACCGAGGCTACCATTGCTGGCCACTCCAGAGCCATGAATTGCATACAAGAGCACAGTAGGTCGCAGAAATCCACCGTGTAGCAGCGGACAGCAAGGAAGTCAAAGCCACCATATCTTAACCTAACCAAACGTGGTGTGGCCAGACGTAAAGCAAGTCATTCAAGCGTACCGAAACCACCATTGCTGGCCTCCGCAGAGACATGCAGGGAATATTAGAGCAATGTAGAGCGCAGAAATCTACCGAATAGGAGTGTATAGCGCAAAAGTCAGAGCTGCCATCTCCTAACCTAACCAATCGTAACATAACCAAACGTAACGAAATCCAACCTAACGTACCTGGGCCACTATTGCTGGTATCTCCGGAGCCATACATAGCGTATCGGAGGGGAGCAGAGCGCTGGAATCCATAGAATCGCAGTGTATATTCGAAAAGTCAAAGATATCCAAACCTAACTCAAGCTAACGTAACATAACAAACGATGCCTTACCAAACATGACGCGCCGCAACCACAGTTGCAGGACTCCCGAGGGCCAAGCAGAACATATTAGACGAGAGTAGAGCGCAGACATCCACAAAATCGTAGTGTATAGCAGAAAAGTCGAAGCTATCCAAACGTAACCTAAGCCAACATAAGGTAGCGAAACGTATCCTATCTGTTGGAGTAAAAAAAACTCTACGTCCTAGTGATGTGCGGGGGCCATCCCTTCTCCCGCTTTTGTCTTTTGTCTTTTGTCGCCGGTTTACTGGAGACGCTGCTGACCTGCGTGTATGCGTACGGACGGGCCAGTTCTAACCGTTCGCCCGTTTAATAGAGATCTAATTTTACACCGTCTCACTGATTATTATTTCCTAAAAGATAACCCCTTAACAGGTTATGGGCTCAGGATACCACGCAAATAATCATTGTGAATAATTTGTTCTTAAAAGGTGCAGTGTGTTGTGCAATTTCTTTTCGTAAAGAAAAATGGAATCAATGAGCTTAAAAATAGTAAATCTTCGTGACACTGATAATTGGCTTCAATGGCGTTTTGTTATACGTACATTGCTAGAGGAAGACGACGATATGCTCAGTGTCTGTGAAGGAAGGCTAGAGCGTCCAGCTGAAAATTCAGCAAATTATCAAGTAAATCTACAAATGTTTTTAAAAGCTGATAAATCAGCTCATAGATTGATCGTGACATCAGTCGAAAGAAAACCTCTAGACTTACTTCTGAGCTGTACAACTGCACAGGAAATGTGGAAAAAACTCAACTCAGTCTACGATATGAAGTCTGACGAAGATTTATCAATAGTGCAGAAACAAGTTATCGATTTTAAATGGGACTCAAGTGAAAGTGTTAATCACAATTTAGCCAAGATTGAACACTTGTCGACTAAAATGAAGAGCCTAGACGGCGCACTTCCAAATTCCATGATATTGATACGCATATTGTCAATATTACCCATGAAATTTAATCACTTTCACAGTGCGTGGGATTCCGTAGAAGATAAAAAGGAAACCCCCGAAAATTTGACGGCACGATTAATGGCGGAGGAAGTTATAAACCAAGAACAGCACAGCTCCGAGGATATGAGTGTGGCATTATTAATGAAACGAAGATTGGCAAATACATCGTTTCCGAAGAATAATCATCACAACAAATCGAATCAAGATGAGCGTTGG
Organism: Eufriesea mexicana; assembly: GCF_001483705.2. NCBI lineage: Eukaryota > Metazoa > Arthropoda > Insecta > Hymenoptera > Apidae > Eufriesea > Eufriesea mexicana. Next base: position 546,362 of record NW_016908186.1, on the reverse strand, counting down.
AAGAGCAATTTTTCTGGGTGCTACACATGCGGCAAAACAGACCACATACGAAGAGATTGTGTTGGTTGCCATGTGTGTGGATCGAAAGGACACCTCAGCAGG
>NW_016908186.1:409935-546237 GCF_001483705.2 Eufriesea mexicana | reverse complement strand
GTACGCGGAACAACGACGGTGCTCATACTGTGAAGCAGACTTTGAACCATAGGCAGGCTTTCGTAGGAAGCAGCAGTCAACTCGTAGATGAGGACGTCTGGCTGGTCGACTCAGGAGCAACCGATCACATGATACACCGACGAGATTTTTTCGAAGACTTTGAAGAGTTTAAGGAGCTAGTTATCATTCAGTTAGGTAATGGGAACATTACCCCAGCGTATGGAAAAGGTAACATTGAAATTGAAACATACGTAGACCAAAAATGGATACCGGGTATCATGTATAACGTTTTATTTGTACCGAAACTAAGTCAAAATCTATTTTCAATAATCACCGTCACTAGGAAAAGGGTGGATCACGCGAATTCAGAATATGGAGAAAAATGTGTATTTTCACGCGATGGAGCAGTTATAGCGACTAGCTCGATTTGGGGTGATCTTTTCAAAATAAATTTACGCGTTGTAACATCAAAAAATGTAATTTAGCCGAAAATGTTAAAAGCGAACAAGTATGTGCAACATCTCGTAATGGAAGTCTACAACTATGGCACGGAAGGCTATGTCATCAAAATTACAAATATGTCAGCTGTTTTCATAAAAATAGGGGTATTCATGCTATAAAGGATAGCGTTTGTTGCGAAGGTTGTGCTTATGGAAAACATCGTAAGCTTAGTTTTCATGACAGGAACGATCGCGCTACGAGACGTCGCGAGATTATACATGCCGACGTATGCGGACCGATGGAGCATGAATCACTTGGCAGGAAACGATATTTTGTTATCCTTAAGGATGATTATTCCGCGTTTAGACAGATTTATTTTATGCGACAGAAATCGGAGGTAATCGATAAATTACAAGTATTTTGCAATGAAGTTGAGAACCCGTTCCGGGAATATATAAAAGAATTTCACAGAGACGGCGGAAAGGAATTTAAGAATAGGGATGTCGAGCGCTATTTGGGCAATAAAGGCATAAAGCACACTTTAAGTAATCCGTATACGCCTCAACAGAATGGTGTCGCAGAGCGGGAAAACCGAATTATAGTCGAGGCCGCACGGTGAATGTTATACTCGAAGCCAGAATTACCCTTGTTCTTATGGGCTGAAGCGATGAATACAGCCGCATATGTCCTTAACAGATCGGGATCGTCAAAACAGCCAGGTCAGACCCCCTGTGGGTTATGGTATGGTAAAGAGGCGAACATAGAAAATTTGAAATTATTCAGGACGGAATGTTTTGCACATGTGCCATCTGAAAAGAGAAGAAAGCTGGACAGAAAAGCTGTAAAAGGGTATTTAGTGGGATATACTGAAAATTGCAAAGGGTATCGGGTGTATGTACCAAGATCACGAGATGTAGTTTTAAGCCGCGATGTATTATTTAAACCGGAAAGACTAATAGCAAGTAATATTTATATAGATACATTTCAAAAGGGTTATAAGCTTGGGGGAAATATAGCTAGTGATGATAATGCAGATAGTTCTAAAGCTACGATAGTTGATAATGATTGTAAAAATCAAGTTCAGCAGCCTCTGCCATCTTCAACCGAGAACGGCAACGTAAAACAGCTTCGTGATAGACGTACAATCAAACATTCACAATTTTATGGGTGTCCGGTTACTTTCAGCGCTGAGAAACGACCTTCCGATTATAATGAAGCAGCTACTTGCTACGGAAAAGATTTTTGGATTAATGCCATGGAAGAAGAAATGAATGTCTTACGTGAAAATCAAACGTGGTTTTTAGTTAAAAGGCCTGTAAATCGCAAAATTATTAATAGCCGCTGGGTTTACACCAAAAAACGCATCCTGATAATACACAAAGATTTAAAGCGCGATTAGTAATAAAAGGATGTTCGCAAATACGAAGGCTCGGCTATAAAGAAACGTTCAGTCCGGTAATCCGTTATGATACCGTGAGATTTTTGTTAAGTATTGTTGCGCATAGTAGTCTAAGTTTAGGTCAGTTTGACATAAAGAATGCTTTCCTGTATGGAAATTAAGATGAAGATATTTATATGAAACAACTCGAAGGATTTCGGGATGGAACAGAGAATGAATGTAATTTATTAAAAAGCTTGTATGGATTAAAACTGGCCCCAAGATGTTCGACTGAACATTTTAGCTACTTTATTAAAAAATTTGGATTTCGTCAGAGTTCGGCTGACTCTTGCTTTTATATCTATGACAAAAACGATGGGAAGATGTTTCTAGCAATTTATGTTGATGATGGACTTGTAGCAGCATCGCACGAGCATTTAATACATCAATTTCTATTTGAACTAAGTAGAGCTTTTAAGATAACAAGTACAAAAAATGTATCAAATTTCCTCGGCATAGAAATCACCAAACTTAAAGATGGATCAATCTTTATTAGCCAAAGTAGACATATTGAAAATATTGTGCAAAAATTCAATTTAACAGACGCGAATCATGTATCGACTCCAATAGAAGTTGGTTGGGATACAAGTGATTTTGTTAAAAATGTTTGTCATGATGCACCGTATCGCGAAGCCGTGGGCAATTTAATGTTTTTACAAACAATAAGTTGACCAGTCATAAGTCTGGCAGTAAATATAGCATCGAGAGTTTTAGAAAAACCAACTACAGCACACTGGCTACTCGTAAAAAGAATAATAAGATTTTTAAAAGGTACCTCGGATATAGGTTTGCTTCATAGAAAGGACGGGGATTTCCAGGCTTACAGCGATGCCGATTTGGGGGGAGGGGGGGGCAAGGAGACTCGAAAATCAACATCTGGCTTGCTTTCTAAATTTGCGAATGCAGCAATTGTGTGGCAAAGTAAACGACAACAATGCGTAACGTTATCAACAACTGAAGCCGAATATGTAAGCGCGTCGGCAGCCGCAAAAGGAATCTTGTGGCTAAAAAAATTGTTCAATGACACTAAAACGAATACTGTTAACTTTATACTATATATAGATGATATGAGTGCGTTAAAATTAATAAAAAATCCCGAATTTCACCAAAGAAGTAAGCATATAGATATCAAGTATCACTTCGTGCGTGATCTATATGAAAAAGACGAAATTAATGTTAAATATATTAAAAGCGAAGACCAAATAGCTGACATATTCACAAAAGCACTAGCGAAACCTAGACAAGACCTCAACTAGAGACACATTGAAGAGTGAATCTTATGAAATAAGAATGTAGAGTTATAGGGGAGTGTTGGAGTAAAAATAAACTCTACGTCCTAGTGATGTGAGGGGGCGATCCATTCCCCAGCGTTTTGTCTTTTGTCTTTTGTCGCCGGTTTTCTGGAGACGCTTCTGACCTGCGTGGCTCCGAACGGACGGGCCAGTTCTAACCGTTCGCCCGTTTAATAAAGATCAAATTTTACACCATCTCACTGATTATTATTTCCTAAAAGATAACCCCTTCACACTATCTCAACCTAATGTGCCGAGTCCACGATTACTGGCATCCCCGGAGCCAAGCAGAAATACTCCGCACTGCAGTGAATGGCACACAAGACGGACATATCAAACATAGCCTGACCTAATCTATCCTAACCAAACGTAGCGTAACTAAACGAAGCGTGCCGCCAAAACTGCTGCCCGACTCCACAGGGCCAAGCAGAGCAATGTAGAACGCAATAGATCACGGGCACCAGCCGAATGATAGTGTATAGCACGAAAGACGAAGCCATCCTAAACAAACATAACCTTACATAGCATAATCAAACGTAGCCCAGCACAACATAATGTGCCGCGACTATTGCCGGCTTCCACGGAGCAAAGCGGAATATAGCAGTGGGCAGTCTGGTGCAGAAATCCCCCGAACAGCAGAGTATAGCACGAAAGTCAAAGATAACCTGGCCGAGCTTGACATAACCTAACCTAGCGGAACGTAAAATGTCTCAACCTAACGTGACGTTATCACTATTGCTGGAGTCCCCAGAGCCAAGCGGAAAATATTAGAACACAGTAGAGAGCATAAATCTGCGTATAGAAGCTTATAGCACAAACGTCTGAGCTATCATATTCTAACCTCAACAAACGTAACGTACCCGAACGTAACCTAACACATCCTAACATTACGAGGCGAATATTGCTGGCCTCCACAAAGCCAAGCAGATAATATTAGAGCACAGCATATCGCAGAAATGCGCCGCATTGCAGTATATAGCACAAATGTAAAATATATCATGACAGAACTTGGCCTCACCTAATGTGACCAAACGTAGTGTAACTCCACATAACTTACAAGACCAGCATTGCTGGCATCCCAGAGGCAAGCAGTGCATATTAGAGCGCAATAGATCGCTGAAATGATCCGAATAGCACTGAATAGGACAAATGTCAGTGTAGCTCATCTTAACCTTGCAAACGTGACATACCCAAACGTAGTACAACTCAAACTAACATGACGTGACCACAATTGCTGGCCTCCATGGAGGCACGCAGAATGAACTAGCGCAATGTAGTGCGCATGAATCAACCGAAATTCAGTGTACAGCACAAAAGTTGAACATATCCTAGCCTAACATAGCCCAAACCAACCTAACCGAACGTGGCATAGCTTAACCTAACGTACCCCGACAACTATTGCTGGCCTCGCCAGAGTCATGAAGAAAATAATAGTGCACAACAGAGAGCAGAAGTCCACAGCATTGCAGTGAAAAACACAAAAGTCAAACGTATTCTCACCTAACTTGGCACAACCTATTCTATCCAGACGTAGCGTTACAAAACACAACGTGGTGAGACCAACGTTCATGGCATCCCAGAGCCCAGAAGAGCATATTACCGAGCACTGGAGCGCAGAAATCCGCGGAATAGACGTGCAAAACGCGAAAGTCGAAGCAGCATATCATAATCAAGCCAAACGTGACATACACTTACGTAGCCAAGCGCAACCTAGCTTGACGCAACCAATGCTGCTGGCCTCCATAGAGACAATCAGAACGCACTGGGTCACAGTAGTGCGTTGTAATCAATCGCATCGCTGTGAATAGCACAAAACTCGAAGGTATCATACCCTAACCTAACCTTACCTAATCTAACCAGGCGTAGCATAGTCCATTGCAACTTGCTGCGACCACTGCTCCTGGCCTCCCCAGAGGCAAGCATAATGTACTAGTGTAATGCAGAGCGCAGGAATCCTCCGAATAGTAGTTTATAGAACAAAAGTCAAAGGAATCCTAACTGAGCCTCCATAACCTAATAAAACGATGTGTAACCTTACTCAACCTAACGTGACAAGAACATCACTGGCCACCCCGGAGTCAAGCAGAGCATACTAGGGCACATTAGAGCGCTGGAACGCACCGGATGGCGAAGCATATCACAAAGGACAAAAAAGCCTATCATAACCTAGCCAAACGTAACATAAAGCAAACTGACATGACGAGACCACTACCGCTGGCTGTCACAAAGAAAAGCAGAATGTGCTAGAGTACTGTAGCGCGCAGGAACCCACGGCATTGCAGTGAATAGCACAAAAACCGCAGGCACGCTAGCATAAGCTGACATAACCTAACCTAACCAATCGTAGCGTATCTCAATATAACATGCAGCGACCACTGCTCCTGGCCTCCGCATAGACAATCAGAAGGATGTAGAGCACAGTAGATTGCAGAAATACACCGAATATGGGTGTATAACGCGAAAGCGGAGGCTATCCTAACAATAATCAATCTAACCTAAACTAACCGAACGTAACCTGATTACACCTATCGTGGCGCGACAGCTACTCCTCGCCTCCACGTTGTCTAGCAGTGCGTAGTAAAACAATGTAGAGCGCAGGAATCCACCGAATAGCAATGCATTTTACAAAAGTCGAGGATATCCTTGCCCAAACTGGTCTAACCTAACCTAACCAAACGCAGCATAACTGAACATAGCGTTTAGCGGCCACTGCTGCTGTCATCCCTAGAGCCAAGCAGAGTACAGTAGAGCACAGTAGATCACAGAGGTCCACCGAATAGCAGTTTATAGCACGAGAGTCATAGCAACCCTGACCGAACATAACTTAACTCAGAAGAACGTTCCACGAACGATATTGCCCGCCTCCCCATAGTCAGGCAGAGTATGGTGTAGCCATGTATAGCGCAGGAAGCCACCGGATAGCAGAGTACGGCCCTAAAGCCAAAGAAATCCTATCCATGCCTACCTAACCTACCCTAAAGGAACGTAACATGGCTCAGCTTAACATGTCGATACCACTATTGCTGGCCTTCTCAGTGCCAAGCTGAAAGTATTAGATCACTGTAGGGCGCAGAAGTCCACCTAATAGCAGGCAATATCACTAAAGTCAAAGCAAGCCTCTCCTAACATAACCAAACGTGGCCTGACTCAACGAATCGCGCTGCGACCATTGTTGCTGCCCTTCACAGAGCCAAGCAGGTCGTACTAGAGCAGAGCAGAACGCGGAAATCGACCGCATAGCAGTGTACAGCGAAAAAGTTAAAGCCATCCTAACAAAACTCAGTCTAACCAACCCCAACCTATCGTTGCCTGACACAAGATAACGTGCTGCGGCCACTATTGATAGCCTTCCCAAAGCCGAGCCAAAATATTAGAGCTCTGTAGGGCGCAGGAATCTACCTAATAGCAGGTTATAGCACTAAAGTCAAAGCTACCCTCCACTAACCTAACCAACCCCAACACAACGAAACGTTACCTAAATCAACCTAACTTTCGGCGACAGATATTGCTATCATCGCCGGGGCCAAACAGAACATATTTTTGGAGACTAGATCTTAGAAGTCCATAGAATTGCAGTGTGCATCAGTAAAGTCAAGACTACGAAGACCTATCGCAGACCAACGGAACATAACCAAACATAGTCTTACATAACCCGCCCAGACGAGACCGCTATTTCTGGCCTCCGCAGAGCCAATCGGGACAAATTAGAGCACAGGGCAGCCCACTAACTCACCTTAGAGCAGTGCACAGCACAAAAGTTTTAGCTATACTAACCAAACTTATCCTAACCCAAACTAACCGAACGTAGCTTGTCGAAGCCTAAAGTGCCGCCACCACCATAGCTGGTATTCCCAGAGCCAAGCTGAAAATATTAGAGCACTGTAGGGCCTGGAGGTCCACATAATAGCAGACTATGGCACTCAAGTCAAAGCTACCGCCTCCTAATCTAACAAACCGTAACATAACCGAACGTAACGAAACACAACATAATGTGGCGCGACCACAATCGCTGGCCACTCAAGAGCCAAGCAGAACACATTAGTGGAGAGCTGCACGAATAAGTCCATAGAATCGCAGTGTATATCAGAAAAGTCAAAGCTACCAAAACCTAACATAGACGAACGGAACATAACTAAACCTAACCTGACACAACTAAACGTGCCGCGAGACCTATTGCTGTCCTCCGCCGAACCAAGGAGGACATGTTAGTGGAGAGTGGGTCGAAGAAATCCATCGAACGGCATTGAATATCAGTAAAGCCATAGCTACGAAGACCAACATAACGGAAACAGATCAAAAACAGAAAATAACGGAATATAGCCTAACTCAACCTAACTTCCCGAGGCCGCTATAGCTGCCCTCCCCAGAGTCAAGCAGGGCATACTACTGCTCAGTGGACCGAAGAAATCTACGCAGTAGCAGCGTACAACACAAATATTGAAGCTATCCTAACCAAACTTAGGCTAACATAACCTAACCGAACGTAACCTAACTCAACTTAATGTGCCGCGAGCACTATTGCTGGCCTCTCCAGGGCCAAGCGGAACACACTAACGGAGAGTATAATGCAGAAATCCGTAAAATGAATGTGTATATCAGAAAAGTCAGAGCTACCTAAATCTAACCCAAACCAACACAACATAACTAAACATATTCTAACTCAAAGTATCGTGCCGCGACCATTATTGCTCGCCTCCCCATTGTCGGGCAGAGTGCAGTAGAGCTTAGTATAACGCAGGAATCCACCGATTAGCAGTGTATGGCGCAAGAGCCTAAGAAATCCAAACCATGCCTTCCTAACCTGCCCTAGCGTAACAGAGCATTACCAAAACTGACACGACGGCACCGCTATTGCTGGCCACCCCAAACCCAAGCAGAACATACTGGAGCGCAGTAGGGCGCGGAAACCAACGGAATGCCAGTCAGTGGCACGAAAGTCTAAGATATTCTGTCCTAACATAGACCTGTCATATGCAAACGTAGCCTTGCTAAACCTACCGTGCCGCGACCACTGCTGGCGGATTCCACACAGCCAAGCATAATACAGTAGAGCACAGTATATCACAGGAAACCGCCTGGTAACAGTCTACAGCACGATCGTCGAAGCCATCATAGCCGATCATGGCATAGCATGACATAATCAAACGTAGCATAGCTCAAAATAGCGTGCCGCGAACGCAGCTCCTGGCCTCCCATCAGCTGAGTAGAAGATAGTAGAGCACTGTAAATCACAGAAATCCACCGAACAGCTGTATGTAGCACGCAAGTCAAAGCTATCCTCACCAAATGTTGCCATACGTGATCTACCCAATCGTAGCGCAACTCACGCTAACGTGCCACACCCACTATTGCTCACCGACCAGAGTCGAGCAGGGTACACTAGAGCAATGTGGAGTGCAGAAATCCGTCTAATAGCATTTTGTGGCACAAAAGTCGAAGAAATCCTATCCGAGCCTTCCTAACCTAACCTTACGAAGCGGAACCTTACTCAACCTGACGTGCCGAGACCACTATTACTGGCCACCCCAGAAGCAGGCAGAACTTATTATTGCACATGAGAGCGCGGATACCCACCGAATAGCGGTGTATAGCTCAAAAGACAAAGTAGCGTGTCCTAACCTAGGAAAACCTAGCATAACCTAACGTAACCTAGTTCAACCTAACATGAGGAGACCACTATAGCTTGCGTCCAAAATGACAAGCAGAATGTACTAGAGCACGGTAAATCACGTAAATCCAGCAAATAACACCGTATAGCACGAAAGTCAAAACTACTGTAAACAAATATAACCTAACCTGGCCTAAACAATCGTAACATTACTCAATCTATCGTACCTGGATCAATATTGCTCCACTCCCCTGAGACGAACAGAGTATAGTAGAGCGATGCTGAGCGCAGAGGTCCACCGAATAGCAGCGTATAGCACAAAAGCCGTAGATACCCTGACCAAACCTGGACCAATCTAACCTAACCGAACGTAGCATAACCCAATATTACGTCCCGAGACTACTACTCCTGGCCTCCCCGGAGCGAAACAGAATGTAGTAGAGCACAGTAGATCATAGAGAACCACTGAAAAGCTGTGTGCAGCACGAAAGTCAGTGTCACCCTAATCAAACTTAGCCTAATCGTTCCGAACCAAATATAACCTAACTCAGCCTAACGTGCTACGACGTCTATCGCACGCCACCCCAGGGTCCAGAGGAGTATAGTAGAGCAACGTAGAGCGCGGACATCCTCCGAATAGCAGTGTATAGCACAGAAGTGGAAGGCATACAAGCCTAACCAGACCCAACCTAAACTAAGAAAACGTGGCTATTAAAACTAAGTATTATGTGCCACGGCCACTGTCCCAGGCCTCACCATGGTCAAGCAGAATGTACGAGAGAGCAGTATATCACAGAAATCTATGCAATAGCAGTGTAAAGCGCAATAAACAAAGTAGCCTATCCTGGCCCATCCAAACGTCACATACCCAAACGTAACGTAACTCAACCTAACATGGCGAGACAACCATTGCTGGCATCCACACGGACAATCAGATTGCACTAGAGCACAGTAGTGCCCAGAAATCCACCGCAATTCTGCAAACAGCACAAAAGTCGAAGATATTGTAACCTAACCTAACCCAACCTAACCTACCCGAGCGTAGCGAAACTCAACATAACGTGACGAGACCAATATTGCTTGACTGCCCAGAGTCAAGCAGAAGATATTAGAGAACAGTAGAATGCAGAAATCCACCAAAGATCTCTGTAAATCACAAAAGCCAAAGCAGCTTATCCTAACATAGCCAAACGAAATATAACCAAACGCGTCCAAGCTCAAACTAACATGACGAGGCCACCATTTCAGGCCTCCACAGAGTCAAACAGAATGTACTAGAGCACAATAGAGCGCAGAAATCCAGCGCATTGCATTGTATAGCACAGAAGTCGAAGGTAACCTAACCTAACCTGACCGAACCTATACTAGCCAAACGTAGCATAACTAAATATGTCGTGCCGGGACCACTGCCCCTGGCCCTTCCACCGAACATGATGTGTACAACACGAAAGTGAAAGCTACCCTTACCGGAATCAACCCAACCTCTACTAAACAAACGTATTCTAATTCAACTCTAATTACCCAGACCAATACTGGTGGCATTCCCGTGGCTAAGGATAATATAGTAGACCACACTACAGCGAAGGAATACACCGAAAAGCCGTGTATAGCAGGAGAGTCTAGGTTAACCTGACTGAGCATAACCTATCCTAATCTGGCGAAACGTAACCTAACTGAAGCTATCACCGCAATTCTGCAAACAGCACAAAAGTCGAAGATATTGTAACCTAACCTGACCCAACCTAACCTACACGAGCGTAGCGAAACTCAACATAACGTGACGAGACCAATATTGCTTGACTGCCCAGAGTCAAGCAGAAGATATTAGAGAACAGTAGAATGCAGAAATCCACCAAAGATCTCTGTAAATCACAAAAGCCAAAGCAGCTTATCCTAACATAGCCAAACGAAATATAACCAAACGCGTCCAAGCTCAAACTAACATGACGAGGCCACCATTTCAGGCCTCCACAGAGTCAAACAGAATGTACTAGAGCACAATAGAGCGCAGAAATCCAGCGCATTGCATTGTATAGCACAGAAGTCGAAGGTAACCTAACCTAACCTGACCGAACCTATACTAGCCAAACGTAGCATAACTAAATATGTCGTGCCGGGACCACTGCCCCTGGCCCCACCAGGCCGGATCAGAATATATTAGAGCACAGTAGATCACAGGTATCCACCGGATGATAGGGTACAGCGCGAGAGTTAAGGCAACCCTAACCAATCTTATCCTAACCTAGCCAAACCAGACGTAACATAACTCAAACCAACGCGACACGCACACTACTGCTCGCCACCCCATATTCGAGCAGTGGATAGCAGGGCAATGTAGAGATGGGGAATCCTCCAGATATCAGTGTATAGCACAAAAGACAAAGACAACCAAGTCTTACCTGACCTAACCTAACCTACGCAATCGTAGCGCAACTCGACATAAGGAGCCGAGACAACTATTGCTGGCCTTCCCATAGCGAAGTAGCAAATATTAGAGCGCAATAGAATGCAGAAATCCACCAAATAACGTTGTATAGCGCTAGGATCATGGCTATCATACCCTAATCTAGCAAAACGTATCACGATCGTACTTAACCTTACCACGTGGAACCTTATTCAACGCAAAGCGCCGTGGGCACTGTTACTGGCCTCTCCAGAACAAACCAGAATATACTAGAGAACAGTAGAGCGCAGAAATCCGTCGCTTTGCAGGGTATAGGACAAAAGTCGAAGCTACCCTATCGTAACATAGCCAATGGTGACACATCCAAACGTAACATAACTATACCTAATATGACGACACCACTACTTGTGACCTCCAGAGGGACAAGCAAATTGTACTATAGCACAGTAGAGCGCAGAAATCCGCCGGCGTGATGTGAGTAGCACAAAAGCCGTGGACATCCTGGCCTAACCTGACCTAGCCTAACCGAACCACACGTAGCATAGCCTACCGTACCGTGCCGCGACAACAGCTCTTGGCCTCCACAGAGCCAAGCAGAGTGCAGCAGAACACCGTAGGTCGCAGAAATCCATCGATCAACAGTTGATAGAACGAAAGTCAAAGCTATGCTTGCAGAACAAAGCCTAACGCAAACTAACCAAACGTAACATAGCACAACCTAACGTGCCGGGATCACAATCGCTAGAATCCCCAGAGACAAGCGGAAAATATTAGAACCAAGTAGAGCGCAGAAATCCGCCGATAGCAGTGTATAGCACAGAAGTCTGGACCATCATATCCAAACCTCACCAGACATAATATACCCGAACGTAGCATAGCACAACCTGACGTGCCAATACCACTATTGCTCGCCACCCCAGGGTCAAGCAGACCAAACTTGAGCACACTGGTGCGCAGCACTCCACCGAAAGCAGTTTTTAGCACAAAAGTTAGAGATATCCTATCCAAATGTACCCAACCTTAACATAGCCAATAGTCTGAACTATCCTCTCCTACCATCCCAAACCTAATGTAACCCAACATAGCATAGCTCAACATAACGTGCCGATGCCTCTATTACTGGCCTCCCCAGAGCCAAGCAGCAAATACTAGAGCACAGCAGAGCGAAGCAATCCAACGTTTTGCATTGTATAGCACAAAACTCAGACGTTTCTTAACATAACCTGACCCTACGAATCATTTCCGAACGTAGAGTAACTCAACATAGCGTGTCGAGACCAATATTGGTAGCCTACCAAGAGCCAGACACAGCACATTAGAGCACATTAGATCGCAGAAGTACTGCGAAAAGCAGTGAGTAGCACAAAAGTCAGAGCAGCCTGTCCTAACATATCCAGAGGTAACATAACCAGGCGTAACCTAGATCAACCTAACATGATGAGACGTTCATGGCCGTCCTCCCCAGAGAAAAGCAGAGTATACTAGAGCACTGTAGTGCGCAGATATCCACCGCATTGCAGTGAATAGCACAAAAGTCCAAGTTACCCTAACCTAATCTGACCTAGCCTGACACAACTGAGCGTAGCGCGGCTCAAAGCACCGTGCCGCGACCATTGCTCCTGGCTTCCCCAGAGCCAGGCAGAATGCTGTAGAGCGCAGTAGATCAAAGAAGTCCTTCGAAGAACAGTGTATAGGACGAAAGTCAAAGCTGTCCTCACAAAGTGTTGCCTAACCTAACCCAAACGATCGTACAATGAAACAACCAAGCGTGACACAGCCAGTATTTTCCGCCACCCCAGAGTCGAGCAGTGTATAGTAGAGCAATGTAGTTCTCAGGAATTTACCGAAAGTCAGTGTATAGCACAAACGTTGAAGATATCGTAGTCAAACCTGATCTAACCTAACCTAACGGAACGTACCATAGTTCAACGTAACATGCCGCGAGCACTCCTTCTGGCCTCCCCTGATCCAAGCAGAATGTAACAGAGCGCGGTAGATCACAGAAACTCACCGAATAGTGGTGTAGAGCATAAAAGACAAAGTAGCCTATTCCAACGTAGCCAAACGTAACATAACCGAGCGTATCCTAACTCAACCTAACGTGGCGAGACCTTTATTTCTGACCTCCACAGAGACAAGCAGAGTATACTAGAGTACAGTAGCTCTCAGAAATCCACCGAATATCAGTGAATGGAAGAAAAGTCGATGATATCCTAACATAACCAAACCAAACGTAGCATAACACAACAGAGCCAGCCGAAACCACAATTGCAGGCCACCCCAGCGCCAAGCAGAACATACTACAGCACAGCAGAGCGATGAAATTCACCGTACTACAATGTAGTGCACAAAAGCCGTAAATATCCTGACCTAACCTTCCGAAACTAACTTGACGTAACTTAACCTAACACAACCTTACGTGCCGTCGTCACTATTAGTGACCACTTCGGTGCCAAGTAGAGCATACTAGAACAAACTAGTGCGCTGTAATCCATGGAGTAGCAGTGCATAGCACAAAAGTCAAAGCTAACCAGGCCAAGTACGTCCTAACGTGATATAACCAATCGTAACGTAACTTAATCCAACGTGCCACGGCCACTATTGCTCCCCTCCTCAGATGCGTGCGGGGTATAGTAGAGCAATGTAGAACGCAGGAAATCCACCGAATTGCAGTTTATCACACAATAGTCGTAAATATCCTAAACGAAGCTGACATAACCAGACCTATACCAACGTAACATATCTCAACATATCGTCCCGCGACCAAAGCTCCTGGCATCCCCAGAGCGAGGCAGAATGTAGTAGGGCGCAGAAGATCACAGAAATCAGCCGTAAAGCAGTGCACAGCACGAAAGTCAAAATGGCATATCCTAACCTATCCTAACGTGACATACCCAAACGTAGCCTAACTGAATCTAACATGACCAGACCACTATTGCTGTCCTCCACAGAGAAAAGCAAAATGTACTAGGGAGCCGCGGACAGCATAACTCCACGATATTGCGTTGAACAGCACAAAGGCCGTAGATATCGTAGCATAACCTGACCTAATCTAATCTAACCAAACGCAGCATAACCCAAAGTGACGTCCCGCTACCACTGCTCCCGCCCCCCCCCTGAACCAAGCAGAATGTAGTAAAGCACAGTAGACCACAGAAATACTCCGAACAGCAGTGTATAGCACGGGACTCAAAGATATCCTAACCCAACTTAGCCTAACCTAACCGAACCAAACGTGACCTAACACAGCCTAACGTGTCGCGGCCGCTATTGATGGCCTTCGTAGAGCCAATCCGAGCATATTAGAGCACATTAGAGCGCAGAAATCCACCGAAGAGCAGTGTATAACGCAATGGACACAGTAGCCCATCCCACCATAGCCAAACGTAACACAACCAAACGTAACCAATCTCAACCTAACATGGCGAGGCCACTATTGCTGGCCTCTACAGAGGAAAGCAGAATTCACTAGGGCACAGCGGGACGCAGAAAGCCACCACATTGCAGTCTTCGGTACAAAATTCGCAGATATCTTATCGTAACCTGACCTAATATAATGTAACCGAACGCATCATAACCTTACATGACGTACCGCGAACATTGCTCCTGGCCACCCCTGAGCAAAGCAGATAGTTGTAGAGCACAGCAGACCACAAAAGTCCGCCGAGAAGCAGTGTAAAGCACGAAAGTCAAGGTAGCGTGTCCTAACATGCCCAAACGTGACATACCCAAACGTAGCCTAGCTCAACCTAACTTGCCGAGGTCACTATCGCTGGACCCGCAGAGCCAAGCAGAAAATATTAGAACACAGTAGAGTGCAGAAATCCGCAGATAGCAGTGTATAGCGCAGAAGTCTTAGCTATCCTATCCTAACATCCCGAACGTAACACAACCGAACGTACCATAGCTCAATCTATAGTGCCGATACCACTATTGCTGGGCTACACAGTGCCAAGCGCAATGTAGTAGAGCGCAGTCGCGCCCAGAAATCCGCCGAGCAAGGGTGTATAGCACGAAAGTCTATGACACATTTACCGACGTTAGCGCAACCTAAACAAGCCGAGCGTAGCATAGCTCAGCCTAACGAACCGAGGCCAATTTTCTGGCATTCCCATGGCTAAGCATAACATAGCAGAGCGCAGAAATCCACCGCAATGCATTGTAAAGCACAAAGCTCAGACCCATCCTGACCTAACTTGGCCTAACCTAACCTACCCAAACGTAGTGTAACCCAACATAACCTGACGACCCCAATATTGCTGCCATCCACAAAGACAAGCAGAATGTACTAGAGCACAGCACATTGCAGAAATCCGCCGCACTGCAGTGAATAGCACAAGAGCCGTAAGTATCCCAACATAACCTGACCAAATCAATCCTAACCAAGCGACGAAGAACCCGAGGTCACGTGCCGTGACCATTGCTCCTGACCTCCCCAGAGCAAAGCAAATTGTTGCACCGCACAGCGGATCACAAGAATCCGCCGAAGAGCTGTGAAAGGCAAGAAAGTCGAACTAGCCTTTACCATCATAGCCAAACGTGGTATACCCAGACGTAGCCTAGCCCAAACAAACATGACGAGACCACTATTGCCGGCCTCCACAGACGCAGGCAGAATGCCCCAGAGCACAGTGGTGCGCGGGCATCAACCACATTGCAGTAAACAGCACAAAAGCCGAGGGTACCGTCGCCCAACCTGACCCTACCTAAACGAACCAAGCGTAGCATAGCTCAACGCAAAGTGCCACGACGACTGCTCACGAGCCTCCCCAGAGCCAAGCAGTATGTTGTAGAGCAGAGCAGGTCTCAGGAATACACCGAACAACAGTGTGTAGCTCGAAAGTCAAAACAATCCTAAGCAAACTTCACCTTACCGTACCTAACCAAACGTAATATAGCTCAAACTGAAGTGCCACGATCAACACTGCTCGTGTTCCCGGAGTCGATCCGAGTGTATCGGAGTAATGTAGGGCGCAGAAACACACCAAATTGCAGTGTATAGCACGAATGTCAGTGAAATCCTAACCGAACCTCCTTTACCTAGTCTAACGGAACGTAACCTATCACAACCTAACGTGCCGAAACCACGATTACTGGCCACCGCAGAGCGAAGCAGAGCATATTAGAGCGCATTAGAGCGCAGAAATCCGCCGAAAAGCACTGCAAAGCACGAAAGTAACGGTAGCTTATCCCAACCTACCAACACGTGACACCAAAACGCAGCCCAGATCAACCAATCATGACGAGACTTATATTGCTGGATTCCACGGAGGCAAGCGGAATGTACTAGAGCAGAGTAGTGCGCAGAAACATAGGGCACTGCAGTGAACAGCACAAAATTCGAATATACCTTAACCTAATCTGACCTAACCCGACACAATCAAGCGTAGCATAGCTCAGAGCAACGTGTCGCGAACACTGCTTCTGACCTCCCCAGAGCGAAGCAGATAGTAGTAGAGCACACAGAGCGCATAAATCCACAGCATTGCAGTGTATAGCACATAAGTCAGATATACCGTGATCTAGCATTGCCTAGCCTAACCTGCCCAAACGTAGTGTATCTCAACATAACGTGACGAGACCAATATCGCTGCCCACCCCGCCCGAGGCTGGCAGAGCCTATTAGCGCACATTGTAGCGCAGATATCCGTGGAATTCCATTGTATAGCACAAAAGTCAAAGTAGCCTCTCCTATCCTAGCCAAACGTAACGTATCCAACCGAAGCCAATATGAACCTAATATCACGAGACCACTATTGCTGACCTCCACAGAGGCAAGTAACGTATGCTAGAGCACAGTAGTTCGCAGAAATCTTCCGCATTACAGTGAATAGCACAGAAGTCGGAGATACCCTAACATAATTTGACCTGACCTAACCTAACCTAACACAACAGTGCATGCCGCGACCACAGCTGCCGGACTCCACAGAGCCAAGAAGAATCCAGTAGGGCACAGTATATCACAGGAACCTGCCGTACAATAGTTTATAGCCCGAAACTGGATGCCGCCCTAACCAAACATAACCGAATACAACATGGTCAAACGTAGCCTAACACAAGATAACCTGCCGCGAATATTGCTGCCCCCAACCGCAGAGCCATGCAGAATGTCGTAGAGCACAGTAAATCACAGAAATGCACTGAACAACAGTGTATAGTACGAAGGTCAAAGCCACCACAACCAAACTTAGCATAACCTAGCCTAACCGAAAGTAACCTAACCCAACCTGACGTGCCACGACCACTGTTGCTTGCCGACAGAGTCAGGTAGAGTATAGTAGAGCAATGTACAGCGTAGAAATCCATCGAATATCGGTTTACAGCGGTAAAGTCAAAGAAATCCTAACCAAGACTTCCTAACTTATTCAAACGAAACGTAACCTAACTCTAACTGACGTGCCGGCGGTACTGTTTCTGACCGCCACAGAGCCAAGCAGTGCACATCGGAGCCCAGCAGATCGCAGGAATCCACCGTTTTGCACTGTACAGCGCAAAAGCCAATGTAGGCTATCTGAACATAGCCAAACGTAACGTATAGAAACGTTGCATAACTAAACCTAACATGACGAGACCACTATTGCTGGCCACCACAGGGACAAGCAGAATGTACTAGGTAGCAGTAGAGCCCAGAAATCCACCGCATTGCAGTGAATAGCACAAAAGCCGTAGATGCCCCAGCATAACCTGACCTAACCTAACCTAGTCAAGTGTAGCATAGCTCAACGAGACGTGCCGCCACCACTGCTCCTGACCTAACCAGAGCCAAGCAGTATGTAGTAGGACACAGTAGGGCACAGAAATACACTGAGAATCAGTGTGCAGCACGAAAGTATAAGCTTTACTAACCAAACGTGGCCTAACATTTTTTTTTCTGTCACGTTGGGGATATCTTTCAAATATACCCGGCCCCCTAGGGGTGGGGCGTGTTTGTGTGGGATTTTTTCCCACTAAAACACCCACGATGGCCAGCCCTTCGCATCTCCTGGCGCGCTGGACTTCGAGGCGACCTCAATGGAGAGGACGCCCCCGCGACGGAACCGTAGCTCACTCCCGGCAAGACGGGAACTCGCACCCGATACATCCATGTCCATGTGCACGAGACGGGTCGTTTACAGACAAAAACACCACACATACCACCGCACCGCGGCACTCGCATACCCTGCGAAAGACGCGCGAATATCGCGTGGAGGCGGGCGCCCAGACCACCGTCTCTCGAACAGACGAGCCCCCAAACACCTGCCCATGATCACCCTGTCCTAGTTTACAACGGGAGAGAGAGACGGTCTCCCCAGCCGTAGGCACAGGGTCGCTCGCAAAGGCGGAGGTCTAACGCCTGAACATATCCGGCTGATTTAGAGCAGAGCAGGTCTCAGGAATACACCGAACAACAGTGTGTAGCTCGAAAGTCAAAACAATCCTAAGCAAACTTCACCTTACCGTACCTAACCAAACGTAATATAGCTCAAACTGAAGTGCCACGATCAACACTGCTCGTGTTCCCGGAGTCGATCCGAGTGTATCGGAGTAATGTAGGGCGCAGAAACACACCAAATTGCAGTGTATAGCACGAATGTCAGTGAAATCCTAACCGAACCTCCTTTACCTAGTCTAACGGAACGTAACCTATCACAACCTAACGTGCCGAAACCACGATTACTGGCCACCGCAGAGCGAAGCAGAGCATATTAGAGCGCATTAGAGCGCAGAAATCCGCCGAAAAGCACTGCAAAGCACGAAAGTAACGGTAGCTTATCCCAACCTACCAACACGTGACACCAAAACGCAGCCCAGCTCAACCAATCATGACGAGACTATAGTCGTGGATATCCTAACTCAAACTGGCAAAACGAAACCTAACCGAACGCAGCATAATCAAACACAACGTGCCGCGTCCGCTATTGATGGCCTTCGTAGAGACAGGCAGAGCATATTGCAGCACATTAGAGCGCAGAAATCCTCCGATTAGCAGTGAATAGCACAGAGATCAATGTAGCCTCTCCTAACATAGCGAAACGTAAGATAAGCAAGCGTGACCTAACTCAAACTAACAGGACGAGGCCACAATTGCTGGCCCCCACAGAGGCAATCCCAATGTTCTAGGGAGCAGTTGTGCGCTGAAATACACCGCATTGTAGTGAATAGCACAAGAGTCGAAGATATCCTAACATAACCTCACCTAACGTAACCTAACCAAACGTATCATCACACATCATGACGCGCAGCGACCGCTGCTCATGGCCTCCCTATAGCAAAGCAGAATGTGATGGAGCACAGTAGATCACAGGAATCCCAAAATAGCAGCGTAAAGTACAAAAGTTAAAGTGGCCTATCCTAACCACACCAAACGTAACGTACCCGAAACTAACGTGCCGAAAACACTATTGCTGGCCATCCCAGATCCAAGGAGAATATAGTGGAGCGCAATGGAGCGCAGAAGTGCATCGAATAGCAGTGCATAGCACAAAAGCCAATGCTATCCTATCCTAATATATACAAACTTATCAAAACCGAACGCAACATAGCTCAACCTAACGTACCCCGACCACGATTGCTAGCCTCCACAGAGTCGAACAGAACTTACTGGAGGGCAATAAGTCGCAGAAGTACGTAGAAACGGAGTGTACATCGCAAAAGTCATATATATCCAGACCAAACCCACCTTAACATAAGTTAGCCAAACGTAGCCTACTTCAATATAACGTACTGACGTGCCGGCGGTACTGTTTCTGACCGCCACAGAGCCAAGCAGTGCACATCGGAGCCCAGCAGATCGCAGGAATCCACCGTTTTGCACTGTACAGCGCAAAAGCCAATGTAGGCTCTCCTGACCTGCCCAGAGCCAAGCAGAATGTAGTAGAGCGCAGTAGATCACAGAAATACATCGAGCAACAGTGTACTGCAGGAAAGTAGAAGCTATACCTACCTAACATGTCCTAACCTAACCTAACCAAGCGTTACTTAACTCAACCTAACGTGCAGAGGCCGCTATTGCTCGCCTCCTCCGAGACGGGCAGATTATAGTTGAGCAATGTAGATCGAAGATATCCACCGAATAGCAGTGTATAGCACAAGAGTCGTGGATATCCTAACTCAAACTGGCAAAACGAAACCTAACCGAACGCAGCATAATCAAACACAACGTGCCGCGTCCGCTATTGATGGCCTTCGTAGAGACAGGCAGAGCATATTGCAGCACATTAGAGCGCAGAAATCCTCCGATTAGCAGTGAATAGCACAGAGATCAATGTAGCCTCTCCTAACATAGCGAAACGTAAGATAAGCAAGCGTGACCTAACTCAAACTAACAGGACGAGGCCACAATTGCTGGCCCCCACAGAGGCAATCCCAATGTTCTAGGGAGCAGTTGTGCGCTGAAATACACCGCATTGTAGTGAATAGCACAAGAGTCGAAGATATCCTAACATAACCTCACCTAACGTAACCTAACCAAACGTATCATCACACATCATGACGCGCAGCGACCGCTGCTCATGGCCTCCCTATAGCAAAGCAGAATGTGATGGAGCACAGTAGATCACAGGAATCCCAAAATAGCAGCGTAAAGTACAAAAGTTAAAGTGGCCTATCCTAACCACACCAAACGTAACGTACCCGAAACTAACGTGCCGAAAACACTATTGCTGGCCATCCCAGATCCAAGGAGAATATAGTGGAGCGCAATGGAGCGCAGAAGTGCATCGAATAGCAGTGCATAGCACAAAAGCCAATGCTATCCTATCCTAATATATACAAACTTATCAAAACCGAACGCAACATAGCTCAACCTAACGTACCCCGACCACGATTGCTAGCCTCCACAGAGTCGAACAGAACTTACTGGAGGGCAATAAGTCGCAGAAGTACGTAGAAACGGAGTGTACATCGCAAAAGTCATATATATCCAGACCAAACCCACCTTAACATAAGTTAGCCAAACGTAGCCTACTTCAATATAACGAGCCGCGTCCACTATTGTTGACCTCCCCAGGGCCAAGCGGAATGTGGTAGGGCGCAGTCGAGCGCAGTCGGCCACCGAAAAAACATTGTATAAGTCGAAAGTCGAAGTTACCCATACTGAAATTAACACAACCTAAGCTAACCAAACGTTACCTAACTCAGCGCAACGTGCCGGGACAAATATTACTGGCATTCTCAGGGCCAAGCATAATCTAATGAAGCACAGCACAGCACAGGAGTACACCGAATAGCAGTGTACAGCACGAAAGTCTTGGTTAACCTGGTCGAGCTTAAGCCAACCTAACATATTCGAACGTGAACAAACCCAACCTAACGTACCGAGACTACTATTGCTGGCCTCGACAGACCCAAGCAGAAGATACTAAGGAACAGCAGAGCGCAGAAATCCACCCCATTGTAGTGCATTGCACAAAAGTCAATCATATCCTGACATAACCTGACCGTACGTTACCTGTCCATACGTAGTGCGTCTAAACATAACGTGGCCAGACCAATACGGCTGGCATCCCCAGAAACAAGCAGAGCACACTAGAGCACATAAGAGCGTAGAAATCCGCCGAATAGCATCGTATAGCGCAATGGTCAAAGCAGCCTATCCTAATATAGCCAAACGTAACGTAACCAAACGTAATATAACTTTACCTGGCAGGACGAGACCGCCATTGCTGGCCTCCGCAGATACAAGCAGAACTTACTAGAGTACACTAGTGAGCAGGAATCCACCGCATTGCAGTGCATAGCACAAAAGCCGAAGTTATCGTAACCTAGTCTGACATAACCAAACCTAACAAAACATAGCATAGCTCAAAATAGCGTGGCGCGGCCACTGCTCCTGGCCACCACACAACCAAGCAAAGTTTAGTATAACTCAGTAAATCACAGAAATCCACCGAATATCAGTGTACAGCACGAAAGTCTGAGCTACACTAACCAAATATAGCATAACCTGACCTAACCAATCCTAACATAACTCAACCCAACGTGTCGCGGCCACTATTGCCCGCCTCCGCTAAGCCGAGCAGAGCATTGTAGAGCAATGTGTGTCAAAAAGTCCACCGAGAAGCAGTGCACAGCACAAATGAAGAAGATGTCCTAACCTAACCTGAACTTGCATACCATAACCGAGCGTAGCTTATCACAACATAACGTGCCGCGACATTTGCTGGCCTCCCCAGGGCAAAGCAGAATATACCAAAGCACAATCGAGTGCAGAAGTCGTCCGAATTGCAGTGTATAGCACGAAAGTCAAAGATAACCTGTCCGAGCCTGACATAACCTAACCAAACCTAAAGTAACATAACCCAACCTAACGTGCCGTGATCGCTATAGCTGGTGTCCCCAGAGAAAAGCTGAATATATTAGAACACAGTAGAAAGCATAAATCAGCGAATTGCAGTATATAGCACAAACGTCTGACCTACCATGTTCTAACATCAACAAACGTAACAAACCCGGACGTAGCGTAGCTCAACCAACCGTGTCGGGGCCACTATTGCTGGCCTCCACAGAGCCATGCAAAAAATCCTAGAGTTCTGAATAGCGCAGAAATCCGCCGCATTGCAGTGTATAGCACCAAAGTAAAAAGTATCCTGACAGAACTTGGCCTCACCTAACATATTGACACGCAGTCTAACACCACATAACCTTTCGCGACAGCTGTTGATGGCCTCCGCAGAGCAAAGCAGGGCATATTAGTGCACATTAGAGCGCAGAAATCCACTGAAGAGCAGTGAAGGGCACAAAAGTCAAAGTAGCCTATCCTGACCGAGCCAAACGTAGCACATCCAAAGGTAGCCTATCTCAACCTAATTTGAGGAGACCACTATTTCTGGCCTACACAGATACAAGCATAATGTACTAGGGCACACCAGTGTACAGGAATCCACCGCATCGCAGTAAATAGCACAAAAGCCGTAGACAACGTAACCTAAGCTGACCTAACCTATCCCAACCTAACAAAAGATAACACAGTTCAAACTAACTTGCAGGGACCACTGCTCCTCGCCTCCCCGTGGCCAAGCAGAATGTAGTAGACCACAGTAGATCACACAAATCCTCCGCATTGCAGTGAATAGTACTGAAGACGTTGATACCCTTGCATAACTTGACCTAACATAACCAAACCTAACTTAGCATAACCCAGCATTACATGCCGAAGCCACTGCTGCTGGCAACCCTGGATTCAAGCAGAAGATGGTAGAGCACAGTAGATCACAGTAATCCTCCGAAGAGCCGCGTACAGCACGGAAGTCAATCTTATCCAAACTTAACCTAACCTAACCAAACCAAACATACCTGCCGCAACCTAACGTGCGACGGCCTCTATTGCTCGCCTCTCCGTATTCGAGCGGCGTATAGTCGAGTAATGTAGAGCGCGCACATCCTCCGAAATGCAGTGCACGGCACAGAAATCAAAGAAATCCTAACCAAGCCTTCCTAACCTAACCCAACGAAACGTAACTTAAGTGAAGCTGACGTGACGGTAGATATCAGAGCGCAGTAGATACCGGGATTCGACCGAATGACAGCGTATGGCACAAAAGTCCAAGCTGTTCTATCCTAACGTAACCAAACGTAACATAAGCAAACGTAGCATAGCTCAAGCTAACGAGCAGAGACAGCTAGAGCTTTCCCCTCCAGACCCAAGCAGAATTTACTAGAGCACACTAGAGCGCCGAAATCCCCCGAACAGTAGCGAATAGCACAGAAGACCATGTAGAATATCCTAACCTAGCCAAACGCAGCATATCCAAACGAAGCATAGCTCAACCTAACATGACCAGACCGCTATTGCCGACATCAGCAGAGACAAGCAGAATGTACTAGTGCACAGGAGAGTGCAGAAATCCACCGGATTGCAGTGAATAGCACAAAGGCCCCAGATATCGAAACCCAACCCGTACTATCCGAACATAACTGAACGCAGCATGAATTAACATGACGTGCCGCGACCATTGGTCCTGGCCTCCACAGAGACAAACGGAATGCAGTACAGCGCGGTAGATCACAGAAAGTCAAAGAATAGCAGTATAAATCACAAAATTCAAAGTAACACATCCTAACCTAGCCAAACGGAACACATCCAAACGTAACCTAACTCAACCTAACAATACGACACAACTATTACTGACCTCTACAGAGACAAATAGAGTGTACCAGATCACAGTAGATCGCAGAAATACCCCGCAGTGCAGTGAATAGCACAAAAGTCGTAGATATTCTAACATGACCTAACCTAACCTAACCTAACCTAACGTAGCGTAACTCATCAGAGCCTGCCGCGACCACTGCTGCCGGAATCCTCAGAGCCAAGCAGGATAAAGTAGAGCAGAGCAGATCGCACGATCCCGTCGGAAAATGGTGTACATCACTAAATTCGAAGCCATCCTGCCCAAACATAAACCAATATAACATAATCACACGTAGCCTAACACAATATAACGTGCCGCGACTATTGCTGTCCTCCCCTGAGCTATGCAGAATGTAGTAGAGCAGAGTAGATCACAGAAATGCGCCGAGCATCAGTATATAGCACGAAAGTAGAAGCGACACTAACCAAACGTAGCGTAGCCTAACCTAACCAATAGTAACGTAACTCCACCTGGCTTGCCGCGGACATAATTGCTCGCACCTCCGTAGTCGAGTAGACTATAGTAGAGCAATGTAGAGCGCATAAATCCACCGAAAATCAGTGTATAGCACAAAAGTCAAAGGTATCCTAACATACCCTGACTGAAACTAACCTAGCCGAGCGTAGCATATTTCTATATTACGTGCCGCCGCCACTGCACCTGGCCTCCCCTGTTCCAAGCTGAATGTCTCATAGCAGAGTGGAACAAGGAAATACACCGACTAACAGTGTATAGTACGCGGAGTCGAGCAGAGTTTAATAGAGCAATGTAGAGCGCAGGAATCTTCCGAGTAGCAGTTTATGACACAGTAGTCAGAGATGTCCTAGCCGAGCCTTCCTAACCTAACCTGACGAAACGTAACCTTACTCAATCAAACGTAACACGACCACTATTGCTGGCCACCCCAGGGTCGAGCAGAACTTGCTAGAGGACGTTGGGGCGCAGAAGTCCATATCGAGGTGTATAGCACAAAAACCATATATATCCATACCTAACCCAAGCTAACATAATATAAACAAGCTTAGCATACGCCAACGTAACGTGCTGCGGCCGCTATTGCTGGCCTCACGAGGACAAAGCAGAGAGTAGTAGAGCGCAGCCGAGCGCGGAAATCCACCGAACAACTGTATATAGCACGGAAGCCCAGGCTACCGTTACCGAAATTAACCAAACCTGAACTGACCAACGCAACCTAGCTCAACCTAACACGTCGGGGCCACTATTGCTGGCTTCACTAAAGCCAATGAAAGCATACCAGTGCACAGCATAGCGCAGAAGTCCAAATTATTGCAGTGTATAGCACAAAACTCAAACATATCCTAACAGAACTTGCCCTCACCTAACATATCCAAACGTAGTGTAACTCAACATAACGTGCCCAGTCCGCTATTACTGGAATGCCCAGAGCCAAGCAGAAAATACTAGAGCACTGCAGATCGCAGAAAGACACCTAATAGCAGCGTATAGC
The DNA here is from genome assembly GCF_001483705.2 of Eufriesea mexicana. NCBI lineage: Eukaryota > Metazoa > Arthropoda > Insecta > Hymenoptera > Apidae > Eufriesea > Eufriesea mexicana. The sequence continues at coordinate 520,477 of NW_016908186.1, read as the reverse complement.
ACAAAAGTCAAATGTATTCTAACCAAACCTGACCGAACCTAACGTAACATAATGGCCTCACGAGGACAAAGCAGAGAGTAGTAGAGCGCAGCCGAGCGCGGAAATCCACCGAACAACTGTATATAGCACGGAAGCCCAGGCTACCGTTACCGAAATTAACCAAACCTGAACTGACCAACGCAACCTAGCTCAACCTAACACGTCGGGGCCACTATTGCTGGCTTCACTAAAGCCAATGAAAGCATACCAGTGCACAGCATAGCGCAGAAGTCCAAATTATTGCAGTGTATAGCACAAAACTCAAACATATCCTAACAGAACTTGCCCTCACCTAACATATCCAAACGTAGTGTAACTCAACATAACGTGCCCAGTCCGCTATTACTGGAATGCCCAGAGCCAAGCAGAAAATACTAGAGCACTGCAGATCGCAGAAAGACACCTAATAGCAGCGTATAGCACAAAAGTCAAATGTATTCTAACCAAACCTGACCGAACCTAACGTAACATAACCTATCGTGGACTAACTTAGCCTAAGGAGCCGAGACTACTGCTTCTGGCCTACCCAAAGCCAAGCAGAGCATACTAGAGCTCGCGAGGGCGCAGAAACCAAACCAACAGCAGTGTACAGCACAAAAGTCAAAGCCATCATGACCGAACCTAGCCCAAACGAGCATAATCAAGCGTACAATAACCCAACCTATCGTGCCACGTCCACTATTGCTGACCACCTCAGAGTCAAGCAGAGTATAGTGGAGCAATGTAGAGAGCAGGAGTACAACGAACAGCAGTGGACAGTACAAAAGTCGAAGCTACCATAGGCAAATATGACCAAACATAACATAACCAAACGTAACCTAACAAAACCGAACGTGCCTAGACCGCAATTGCTGACTTCTACAGAGCAAATCAGTATATGCTAGAGCACTTTGTCGCGCGGAAGTCAGACGCATTGCAGTGTTAGGCACAAGGTCCAAGGTATCCTAACCTGACCAGACCTAACCTAACTCAACCAAACGTAGCCTAACTCAACCTAACGTACCTAGACCAATATTGCTGGCCTCCCCAGTGCCTAACGGATCATACCGGATCACAGCAGTGCGCAGAAATCCAACGAATCGCAGTGTATGCCACGAAAGTCGTAGCTATGCGAGCCTAATCCGAAACAATTTAAACTAACCAAACGTAACCTAGCTCAACCCAACGTGCGACGACCACTATTTCTGTCCTCTACAAAACCAAGTAAAAAATAATAGAGCACAGTGGAGAGCAGAAATTCAACAGTTATCAGTTTAAAGCACAAAAGTCAAAGACATCGTAGCCAAACTTAGGTCATCCTGGCCTAACCAAACGAAACCAAACTGAACCTGTCGTGTGGCGACAACTATTGCTGGCTAGCACAGGGACGAGCAGAGTAAGGTGGAGCAATGTAGAGCGTAGAAGCCCAACGAATAGCACTGTATAGCACAAAAGTCAGGGTTCCATGTCCTAAATTGTCAAAACGTAGCGTAACCAAACGTAACCTAATAAAACCTAACGTGCCTAGACCACTATTGCTGTTCTTCCCATAGCAAAGCATAACATATCAGAGAGGAGTAGAGCTCAGAAATGCATAGAATCGCTGTGCACAACAGAAAAGTGAAATATTCACAATCTAACCCAAACCAACATATCATAACCAAACGAAGCCCAACTCAACACAAAGCGCCGCAACCACCATTTCTGGGCTCCCCAGGGCCGAGCATAATACGGTAGAGCTCAGTAGAGCGCAGAAATCCACCGAATAGCAGTGTATACCACGAACGTCGTAGCTATCCGAACATAACACAATTAAACATAACATAACCAATCGTAGCCTAACTCAACATAACGTACCGAGACCACTGTTACAGGCCACCCCAGAGGCCAGCAGAACATACTAAAGCACAGTAGGGGGCGGAAAGCCGCCGAGCAGCAATTTACAGCACAAAAGTCGAATGTACCATAACCTAACCAGACCTAACATTACCAAACAGAACGTAGATCAGCTAAACCTAACGAGCCGAGTCCACTATTGTTGACCTCCGCATCGCCAAGCAAAACTTACAAGTGGAGAGTAGAGCGCAGACGGCCAAATAATGGCAATGTATGGCACAAAAGGCAAAGCCATCCTCTTCAAACATAACCAATCGTGACATACCCAGATGTAACATAACACAACCAAAGAAGCCGCGTCCGCTATTGCTGGCCCTCCCAAAGTCGAGCAGAGCATATTGAACGTGACTAGAGCGCAGAAGGCCAAAGAATGTCACCGTATAGCAGAAAAGTCAAGGCTGTCCTGACCTTGCCCAGACTAACCTAGCCTAACCTAACGTAACCGAACACAACCTAACGAGCCGGGACAACCGCCACTGCCATCCCGGAGCAAAGCGGAGCATATTATAGCACAGTAGAGCGCAGACATACACCGCGTATGTGTGTATAGCAGAAAAGTCGAATCTGTCGTAACTAAAGCTAACCGAACAGTATAACCACATGAACTTAACTCCACCTGACCACACTACAATACTATTGCTGACCACCACAGGGACAACCACAATATACTAGAGCACAGTAGATCACAGAAGTACGCGGCGTTGCAGCGTAAGGCACAAAAGTAAATTTAACCCAACCTAACCTGTCATAACCTCAAACAGCCAAACGTAGCATATCACATCATAAGGTGCCGAGACCACTATTGCTGGCCTCCGCAGTGCTAAGCATAACATACCACAGTACAGTAGAGAGCCGGAGTCCACCGAATAGCAGTGTATACCACGAAAGTCAAAGCTATGCATGCCTAACCCTAACTAGTATGACCTAACCATACATAGCCTAAATAAAACTTTTGTGCCGAGATACCGATCGCTGGCATCCTCAGAGCCGAGCAGAGCATATTAGAGCACAGTAGAGCGCAGAGATCCTACCAATAGCCGTGTATAGCGCAAAGGTCAAGGCTATCCTCCCCTACACAAAAATAACCTAACCTGACAAAACGTAACCCAACCCAACCTAACGGGTCGCGCCCGCTATCTCTGGCCTCCACAAAGCTAAGCACAGCATATTAGAGCACAGTGTAGCGAGCAAGACCACCGAATAGCAGTATATAAATCAAAAGTCATTGCTATCCTCTCCTACCCTAACCATACATAACATAACCAAACGTAGCACAAATGGAACTAACGTGCCTGGGCGGCCGTTACTGGCCTCCTCAGAGTCGAGCAGAGTATTGTAGTTCAGTGTAGATGGCGGTAATCAACCAGAAAGCAGTGTATAGCACAAAAGTCAATGCTAACCTATCCTAATATGTCCAATTTATACATAACCGAGCGTGATATAACTCGACCTAACGTACCCCGACCATTATTGCTGGCCACTACGAGGTCGGTCAGAACTTACTAGAGGACAGTAGAGAGCAGAAATCCATAGTTTCCCAGCGTATAGCACGAAAGTCGTAACTATCCAGACCTAACACAAGCTAACCTAAACTAACGAAACGTACCCTAACTCAACCGAACGTGCCGAGGCCAATATTTCTGGCATTCCCAGGGATAGGTATAATATGGTAGAGCACTCTGCTGCGCAGCAATACGCCGAATAGCAGCGTATAGCACGAAAGTCCAAATTAACCTGACCGGGCTTATCCTCTCCTTACCTAACCAAACGAAGCCTAACACAAAGTAACGTGTAGCGACTGCGATTGCTGGCCTCCGCGGACCCAAGCAGGAAATATAAGAACACAGTAGAGAGCAAAAGACCGCGGATAGGGATGTATAGCACAACGGTGTAAACAATCCTATCCTAACCTCCAAAACGTAACACAACAGAACGCAGCACGGCGCAAAGTAACGTGCAGAGACCACTACTGCTTGCTACCGCAGAGTCATGCAGAAAATACTAGAGCACACCAGAGCGCTGAAATCCACCGCATAGCAGTGAAGAAGTCAAATGCCGTATATATCCTATCATAACCTGAAATAGTCTAACCAAGCCAAACGCAGCATAACTCAACATAGCGAGCAGCAACCACTGCTCCTTGCCTCCCCATAGCCATGCGCAATGTTGTAGAGCACAGTAGATCACAGAAGTACACAGAATAACGGTGCATTGCACGAAAGTCAAAGCTACCGTAATCAAACTTAACCTAACCAATCCTAACCAAACCTAACCTAACTCAAACTAGCGTGCCGCGAACACTATTGCTCGCCTCCACAGAGTCGAGCAAAGTGTAGTAGCTCAACGTAGAGCGCAGAAATCCACCAAGCAGCAGTGTATGTTACAAGAGATGAGGATACCCTGACCTAACCTATACAAACGTAGCGTAACTGACAATAGCGTGCCGTGACCACTGCTCCTGGCAAGCCAAGAGCTCAGCAGAATACAGTAGAACACAGTAGATCATAGAAATCCACGGAATAACTGGGTATAGCAGGATAGTCGAAGCAACATTAACCAAACTTAGCCCAACCTAACACAACCAAACATATTCTAACTCAAAATAATGTCCTACGAACACTATTGCTCTCCTCCCCAGAGTTGAGCTGAGTATAGTGGAGCAATTTATAGCGCAGGTATCCACCGAATAGCAGTTTATGGTACAAAAGTCACAGAAATCATAATCATGCCTTCCTAACAAACATAGCGAAACGTAGCATAACTCAAACAAACGTGCCGTGACCACCATTACTGGCCACACCAGAGCCAAGCAGAGCATATTATGGCACATGAGAGTGCAAAAAACCACCTTGTAGCGCTGAATAGCACAAATGTCGGACATACTCTGACCTAACCATATCACACCTAACCTATCCAAACCTAGTGTAACAAAGCATGACGTGAAGAGAACAACATTTCCGGCCTCCCTCGAGCCAACCAGGGTATATTAGAGCACATAAGAGCACAAGAATGCACCGAGTAGCAGTGAATAGCACAAAAGTCAATGTAGCATATCCTATCCTAGGCAAACGTAACATACCCAAACGTAACCAAACGCAACCTAACATGACGAGGCCACCGTTGCTCGCCTCCACAGTGACAAGAAGAATGCTGCAAAGCACAGTATAGCGCGGAAATCCACCGCACTGCAGTGAATAGCTCAAAAGGCGTAGATATCCTTTCATAACCTCACCTAACCTAACCTAGCGTAACTTAACCAAACATACCTGTCTCAACCTAACGTGCGAGGACCTCTATTGCTTGCCTCCCCGTATTCGAAAGGTGTATAGTCGAGCATTGTATAGCGCGCACATTCTCCGAAAGGAAGTGCACACCACAAAAGTTAAAGAAATCCTAACCAAGCCTTCCTAACCTAACCCAACGAAACGTAACTTAAGTGAAGCTTACGAGCCGGAAGTGCTGCGACTGGTCGCCCCAGAGCCAAGCAGAACATATCAGAGCACAGTAGAGAGAAGAAATCCACCGAATAAGAGGATATGGCACAAAAGTCTAAGGTACTCTATCCTAACCTAGCCAAACGTAACGTAAGCAAACGTAGCATAGCTCAACCTATCGCGCAGAGACCACTATAGCTTTCAACTCCAGACCCAAGCAGAATTTACTAGAGCACAGCAGGGCGCTGGGATCCACCGCATTGCAGTGTATAGCACAAAGATCGAACATATCCTGTCATAGCTTGTCCTATCGTAACCTATACACATGTAGCGTAACCCAACATCGCGTGGCGGGACCGATATTGCTGGCCTATCCAGCGCCAGGCAGAGCATATTGGAGCACATTTGAGCGCAAGATCCACCGAACAACAGTGAACAGCACTAACGTCAAAGTAGACTATCCTAACCCAGACAAATGTACTACGTCCAAACGTAGCCTAACTCAACCTAACATGTCGAGACATATTGCAGGCATCCGCACAGGCAAGCAGAGTGTGCTAGAGCACAGTTGTGCGCAGAAGTCCGCCGCATTGCGGTGAAGAGCACAATAGTCGATGATATCCTGACATAACCTGACCTAACCTAACCTTACCGAACGTAGCATAACTCAAACTAACGTGCCGTGGCCAAGGCTCCTGGCCTCCCCTGAGCCAAACAGAATGTAGTAGAGCACAGAAGATCACAGAAATACACCGAGCGACAGTGTATGGCACGAGAGTCGAGGCTGCCCTAACCAAACTTAGCCTAACCTAACATAACCAAACGTAACATAACTCAGAATAACGTGTCACGGCCTCCATTGCTCGCCTCCCCAGATTCGGACACAGTATAGTAGAGCAATGTAGAACGCAGAGATCCATCGAATAGCAGTGTATGGCACAAAAGTAAAGGAAACCCTAACCATGCATTCCTAACCTACCCTAACGAAACTCAACATAACTAAACCTAACGTGCCGATACCACTATTACTGGGCACCACAGATCCAAGCAGAACATATCCGACGCACTAGGGCGTAGAAATCCACCGTATGTCAGTGAATGGCACGAAACTCTAAGATATTCTGTCCGAATATAGCCAAACATGTCATATGCAAACGTAGCCTAACCAAGGCTTGCGCGACGAGACCACTACTGCTGGCCACCCCAGAGCCGAGCAGAGAATATTAGAACGCAGTAGAGCGCAGTAGTCGGAGGACAACGGTGTATAGCACAGATGTCTAAAGTTTCCTGTCCTAACCTCACCAAACTTAACATATCCAAACGTGGCATAGCTCAACCTAACCTGCCGAGATCACTATTGCTGGCCTTCCCAGAGCCAAACAGAATATACTAGAGCACAGTAGAGTGCAGAAGTCCGGGGATAGCAGTGTATAGCACAAAAGTCTAACCTATCCTTTCCTAACCTCACCAAACGTAGCATAACTCAACCTAACGCACCGAGACAGACATTGCTGTCCTCGCCAGATCCATGGAGAATATACAAAAGCACACCAGAGCGCAGAAAACCAACGCACTGCAGTGTATAGCACAAAAGTCTTACACACCCTGACCTAAGCTGACCTAACGTAACCTACCGAAGCGTAGTGTAACACAACATAGAGTGACGAGACAAATATTGCTGGGCTTTCCGGAGCCAAGCGGAAAATATTAGAGCACAATAGAAAGCACAAAACCACCGAATAGCTGCGTATAGCGCAAAGGTGAAGGCTACCGTGTCCAAACCTCATCAAACGCAACATGAACGTAAGTAACTTATCTGAACGTAACGTGCGGAGACCACTACTGCTGACCTTCGCAGAGCCAAGCAGAGCATGCTAGAGCTCACTAGAGCGCACAAATCCTCGGAATAGTAGCGTATAGTACAAAAATTAAAGTATCCAGTCCCAGCATAGCTAAACGCAAAGCATCCGAATGGGGCCTAACCAAACCTAACACGGCGAGCCCGACATTGCTCGCCTTCACAGAGACAAGCAGAATGTACTGGAGCATAGTAAAGCGCAGAAATCCACCCCACTGCAGTAAATAGCGCAAAAGCGGCAGATATCCTAGCATAACCTGACCTAGCCTGACCTAACCAATCGTCGCATATCCCAGCATAACGTTCAGCGGCCGCTGCTCCTATCCATCACATAGTCAAGCAGAATGTAGTAGAGCACTGTACATCTCAGGAATACACTCGAAAGCATTGAATGGCACGAGGGTCAAAGCTATCCTAACAATACCCAACCTTACCAAACCAAACCAAATGTAGCCTACAACAACGTAATGTGCCGCGGCCACTATTGGTGGCCTGCCGAGATCTAAGCAGCATGTAGTAGAGTGCAGTCGAGCCCAGAAGTCCACCGAAAAGCAGTGCATAGCACGGAAGTCAAAGCAATCGTTACCGAGCTTAGCCCAACCTAAAATAGACAAACGAAACCTAACTCAAACTAACGTGCCGAGACAAATGTTGCTGGTCCTCCCAGAGTTACGCATAATATAGTAGGCTACATTACAGCGCAGAAATTCTCCGAACGACAGCGTATAACATGAAAGCCTTAGTTAACATTACCGAGCTCAGCCAAACCTAATTCAACGTGACATAAGCAAACGTAGCAGGACCCTACCTATCGTGCGGGGACAAGTACTGCTATCCTCCCCAGAGCGAAGCAGAATACATTAGAGCACTGTAGAGCGCAGAAATTCACCGAATGGCAGTGTATATCACAAAAGTCATAGCCATCATATCCAAACCTGGCCCAACGTAGCCTAACCAATCGTAACCTAACTCAACCTATCGTGCCACGACCGCTACTGCTGAACACTGCAGAGCCAGCCAGAATATGCTCGAGCAGAGTAAGACACCGAAACACGCCACGCTGCAGTGTATAGCACAAAGGACGGAGGTACCCTCTCCTAACTTAGCCAACCGTAATATACACAAACGTAACCTATGCATACATAACGTGCCGCCACCACCATTTCTTGCCTCCCCAGAGCCATGCAGATCCTATTAGGGGGAAGTAGAGCGCAGAAATCCATTGAAGCGCAGTGTGCAGCAGAAAAGACAAAGATATCCGAACCTAACCCGAAATAAGGTAACCTAACCCAGCGTGGCCATACCCAAAATAATGTGTCGCGACTATTACCGCTGTCCGCCTAAGGCATAGCAGGTTAGAGAAGAGCTCAGTAGAGGGCAGGAATTCGCCGAACAAGTGTGTATGGCACGAAAGTCAAAGCTATACTAACCAGACTTATCCTAATTTAACCTAACCTAGCGTAAACTAACCCAAACTGACGTGCCGCGAAAACTGTTGTTGGCATCACCAGAGTAGAGCAGAGTATAGAAAAGCAGTGTAGAGCGCAGAAATCCGCCGAATAGCAGCATACAGCACAAAGGTCGAGGAAACCATAACCAAACCTTCCCAACCTACCCTAACGAAACGTAACATTTCTCAACCCAGAGAGACGAGACCACCGTTAGTGGCCACCCCAGAGCCAGGCAGAACATATTAGTGCGCAGTAGAGCGCAGAAATCGACGGAAAGCAGTGTAGATCCCTAAAGTGGGAGCTATCCCATCCTAAGCTAGCCAAGCCGTGCATAACCAAACGTAACATAATTAAACTTCGCGTGCCAAGAACATTGTTCTTGGCGTCCCGCAAACAGGCAGGGTGTGATATCGCACAGCAGTGCGCGCAAGTCCATATAATAGCAGTGCGCAGCATAAAAGTCGGAGCTATACTCACCTGACCCAACGTAACCTGACATATCCAAACGTAATATAAATCAACCTAACCTCCCGCGACCACTATTGCTGGCCTCCTCGGAGCCATGCAGAATATATTAGGGGAGAGTAGAGCGCAGAAATCCATAGAAGCGCAGTGTACAGCAGAAAAGTCAAGATATTGGGACCTAACCCAATCAAAAGTCATCTTACATAACGTGGCCGTACCCAACATAGCGCGAACGCGGTTGCTATCCTCCACAGGGCCTAGCATATTATAGCCAAGCACAGTAGAAGGCAGAGAACCAAAGAAGAAGGGTGTATAGCACGAAAGTCGGAAATATCCAAACCAAACATAGCCTAACCCGACCTGACGAGACGTGAAGAAGCTCAACCTATCATGCCACGAACATTATTGCTGTCCTCCTCATCGCCGGGCAGGACATATTAGAGGAGAGCAGAGCGCAGAAATCCACCAAATAGCTGTGTCCAGCATAATAGTCAAAGACATCCTAACCTAGATTGATATATCCCAACCTAACCAAGCGTAGAATATCTAAACATAGTGCGCCGCGGCCGCCATTTCTGGCCTCCCCGGAGGAAGGTGGAGGATATTAGTTCACAGTCGAGCGTGGAAATCCACCGTATGGCAATGTATGTCACAAATGTCAAAGCTATACTAGCCTAACCTATCCAAATATAACATAGAAGAACGTAATTGGTCTGAATCTAACGCGCCCAGACGGTTATGGCTGACCTCCCCAGAGCAAAGCAGAACATATTAGAGCACAGTAGATCGCAGAAATCCACCGAAAAGCGGTGTATAGCACAAAAGTTAAAGCCATACATTCTTAACTTATCAAATAATAACATAATCAAACGTAACATAATTCAAAGTGACGTTCCGCGACCACTATTACCGGTCGCATGAGAACCAAGTAGTTTACAGCAGAGCAATGTAGGGCGCTGAAACTGACAGAGTAGCAGTTTATACCACAAAAGTCAGAGCTATCCCAACCCAACTACAAGCCTAACCGAACGTAATATAGCTCAGCCTAACATGCCGCGTCCGCTGCTCCTGGCGTCCCCTGAAACAAGCAGAGGTTGATATCGCACAGAAGAGCGCATAAGTCCATAGAATAGCCTTGTGTAGTGAAAGCTATACCTGCCTAACGCAACGTAACCTATCCTACGCAGACGTACGCCAACTCAAACTAACGTGCCTCGAGCGCTATTGCTAGCATCCCGAGTGTCGAGCAGAGTACTGTAGTGCAATGTAGGGCCCAGAAATCCACCGAAGTGCAATGAATAGCACAAAAGTCTATGCTACCGAGTCCTAATATAACCAAACGTAATATAACCAAACGTAATATAAACAAACGAAACATATCTCTGCCTGCCGGACCGAGAGAAGTACTTCTGGCCTCCACATAGCCAAGCAGAATATACCAGAGCACAGTAAAGCGCCGAAATCCACCGAATAGGGGTGTATAACACAAAAGTCGAAGCCATCCTGTCCTCACCAAACCAATCGTGACATAACGAAACGTAAGTTGTCTTCACCTAACCTGCCGCGACGACTCCTGCTCGCCCCTCCAAAGTCGAGCAGAACATAGTAGACGGGGTAGCGCACAGAAATCCATAGAAACGCAGTTTGTAGCAGAAAAGTCAGAGCTAACAAAACCTAACACAGGCGAACGTTACCAAACCAAACGTAACACTACTCCACATAACGATAGCGAACACTACTGCTGTAACCTAACACAGGCGAACGTTACCAAACCAAACGTAACACTACTCCACATAACGATCGCGAACAGTACTGCTTGCCTCGCCATGGCCAAGCAGAATATAGAAGAGCACAGTAGGGCGCAGAAATCCACCGGATACCAGTGTATAGTACGAAAGTAAAAGCTACCCTTACCGAAACTAACGCAACCTAACGTAACCAGACATAACTTATGTAAACCTAACTTGACGAGACCACTATTGGTGGCTTCCCCAGAGCCAAGCGGAGTATATCAGAGCCATATATTGCGCAGAAGTCAAACGAATACCGTGTATATCAGAAATGCCGAAGCTATCCTACTGTAACCCATCCAAACGTAATATAACCAAACGCAACATAACATAGCCTAACGTGCCGATGCCACTATTGCTGGCCTCCCCGTAACAGCGCAGGGTATACTAGATCTCAGCAGGGCGTAAAATACAACGAATAGACGGTATATCACAAAAGTTATAGCCGTCCTTACCAAACATGTGCGAACATAACAAAGCCAATCATATCCTAACTCAACCTAACAGGCCTAGACCACCATTGCTGACCTCCCCAGAGACAAACAGATTACACCGGAGCACAGCAGAGCGCAGAAGTCCGCCGCATTGCAGAGTAAAGTACAGAGGTGGAAGACATCCAAACCTAACATGACTTAACCAACCTAACCAATCGTAGCCGTACACACCACAACGTGCCGACACCGCCATTGCTCGCCTTCCCAGAGCCAAGCGGAATGAACCAGAGCATAGTAGAAAGCAGAAGTCCGCCGCATTGCTCTGTATAACAGAGAAGTCAATGTTATCCTATCCCAAAATAACGAATCGTATCACAACCGAACGCAAACTAACACAGCATATCGTACTGCGTTCTCTATTTCTGGCCCTCCCAGAGCCAAGCAGAGCACACTAGAGGTCATTAGAGTGCAGAAAACCACCGAATGGTAGTGTCTAGCACAAAAGTCGAAGAGATCCAAACCCAAACTGACGTAACCTAGCCTAACCTAACCTAGCAGGGCTCAACATAATGTGCCGCGACCACTCCTCCAGGAATCCCCTGAGCCAGATAGAATATAGTAGAGCACAGTAGATAACAAAAGTGAAACGAATAACAGTGTACAGGGCGAAAGTCAATCCTATCCTAACCTATTTCAGCCTAACGTGCCGAGACCACTATTGCTGTCCTCCCCGGAGCCAAGCAGAAAGCAATAGGATACAGCGGAGCGAAGGTATCCGCGGACAGCAATGTATAGCACAAAGGTCCAAGGTATCATATCCCGACCTCACCAAACGTAATATAACCGAACGAAGCATAACTAACCCTAATGTGCCAAGACCGCTATTGCTGGCCTTCCCTGATCCAAGCAGGATATACTAGAAGACAGTAGAGCGCTGGAATCAACCGTACTGCTGTGCAAAGCACAAAAGAGTAAGATATCCCATCCTAACCTGTCATATCCTATCCTATCTAAAAGTAGTGTAACCCAGCATATCGTGATGAGACAAATATTGCAGGACACCCCAGAGCCAAGCAGAACATGTTAGTGTACAGTAAGAGGTAGAGATCTAACACATTGCTGTGTATAGCACAGACGTTGAAGATAACCAAACCTAACATCACCCAACCCAACCATATCGAACGTAGTCTAACGCAACATAAAGTGCCGCGATCTATATTGATGTCCTCCATCGTGCCAAGCAAAACATATTAGAGCCCATTAGATCGCAGAAATCCACCTAATAGCATTGTATAGCACAAAAGTTGATGTGGCCTATCCAAACCTGACCTAACCTAACCTAACCAAACGTAGCATAACTCATCATACCGTGGCGCGGCCATTGCTCCTGACCTCCACATAGCCAAGCTGAACGTATTAGAGCACAGTACGTCAAAGGCATCCACCGAATAACAGTGTATAGCAGGAAAGTCGAAGCTATCTTTACCAAACTTAACCTAACCTAACCTAACCGAACGTAACATAACTCAAAATAACTTGCCACGACCACTATTGCCCTCCTGCACAGTGTCCAGCAGAGTACTGCAGTGCGATGATAAGCGCAGAAATCCACCGGACAGCAGTGTAAGGCACACAGGATAAAGAAATCCTAACCAAGCCTCCTAATCTGCCCTAACGGAGCGTGACATGGCCCTACCTAACGTGCCGCGACCGTTACCAGCCACCACAGAGCCAAGCAGAACGTATTAGGGCGCAGTAGATCACAGAAATCCACGGAACAGCAGTGTACAGCACAAACGTCAAAGTAGCCTATCCTAACCTAGCCGAACGTAACGTACCCAGACGGAACCTAAATCAACCTAACATGACGAGACAACAATTGCCGACGTCCACAGGGACGAACAGAATGTTTTAGGGCACAGTAAATCGCAGACACCGACCGCATTGCAGTGAAAAGAACAAAGGCCGTAGATACCCTAAGCTAACTTGACACAATCTAACCTAACCGAACGTAGTGTAGCTCAACATATCGTGATGAAACCAATATTGTTGGCCTGTTCATAGCCAAGCAGAGCATATTAGAGCACATTTGGTCGCAGATTTCCAACGAATAGCAATGAACAGCACATAAGTGAAAGTAGCCTATCCTAACCTAACCAGACGTAACATATCCAATCGTAGCATATCTCAACCTAACATGACGAGGCCACTATTGCTAGCCTCCCCAGAGCCAATCAGAAGACATCAGAACGCAGCAGAGCGCAGAAATCCGCGGAAAGCGGTTTATAGCACAAAAGTCTGAACTATCATGTCCTAACATCACCGAACGTAACATAACTGCACGTAGCATGTCTCAAAGTATCGTGCAGACACCACAAATGTTGGCCTCCCCAGAGAAAAGCAGAATATACTAGAGCACAGCATATCGCAGAAATCCACCGCACTACAGTGTACAGCGCAAAAATCAGACATAGCCTAACTTAAGCTGTCCTAACCTAACCTAACCAAGCGTAGCGTATCTCAGCATGACGTGCCGCGACAACAGCGCCTGGCCTCCACATAGCCAAGCTGAACGTATTAGAGCACAGAACGTCAAAGGCATCCACCGAATAACGGTGTACAGCAGGAAAGTCGAAGCTATCTTTACCAAACCTAACTTAACCTAAACTAACCAAACGTAACATAACTCAAAATAACTTGCCACGACCACTATTGCCCCCTTGCCCAGTGCCGAGTAGAGTATAGTAGTGCAATGTTAAGCGCAGAAATCCACCGGAGAGCAGTGTACAGCACACAGGATAATGGAATCCTAACCAAGCCTCCTAATCCGCTGTAACGAAACATGATATGAATCTACCTAACGTGCTGCGAACGCTACAGGCCACCACAGAGCAAAGCAGAATGTAGTAGAGCACAGTAGATCACAAAAATCCACCGAGCGGCTGTTCCAAGCACAAAAGCCAATGTAGCCTGTCCTAACCTAGCCAAACGTGACATATCCAAACGTAACCTGACACAGCCTAACAAGTCCAGACCACTATAATTGGCCCGCACAGGGGCAAGCAGAATTTACTTGAGCACAGTAGTGGGCAGAAGTCCACCGCATTGCAGTGAATAACACAAAGGTCGTAGATAACCTAACCTAACCTAACCTGTCCTATCCTAACCTAACCGAACGTAGCCTAACTCAAAATGACGTCCCACGACCTCTGCTCCTGAACTTGCCAAAGACAAGCATAATGCAGTAGAGCACAGCAGATCACAGGAACCCACGGTATAGCAGAGTAAAGCGCAAGAGTCAAAGTAGCTTATGCTAACGTATCCAAACGTAACATATTCATACGTACCTCTACCTAACATGACGAGACCACTATTGCTGGCCTCCATCGAGAAAAGCTGAGAGTAGTAGATCACAGTAGTGCGCAAAAATCCACTGCATTCAGCGAATAGCGCAAAAGTCGTAGATATCCTAACCCGACATGTCCTAACCAAGCCAAACCGAACGTAGCGTACCTCAACGGAACGTGCCGCGGCCACTGCTGCCGGACTCCCTCGGCCAAGCAGAATACAGCAGGGTACTGCAAATGACAAGAACCCATTAGAAAGTAGCGTGCAGCACGAAAGACGAAGACATCCTCACCAAACGTAACCAAACGTAAACAAATCGATCGTAACCAAGCTCAATATAACGTTCCTCGACCTCTATTGCTGGCCACCCCTGGGCCAAGTAGAATATAGCAGAGCACTATAGATCGCAGTAATCCACCGAAAAGCCGCGTGTAGCACGAAAGTCAAAGCCATAATAGCCAATACCTACCATGACGAAACCACTATTGCTCGCCTCCACAGAGACTAGTGGAATGTCATAGAGAATATAAGTTCTAAGACATCAGCGACACTGTAATGGAAAGCACAAGAGACGGTGATGCCCAAACCCAGCCGGACCTTACATAACGTAACCTAAAGTAGCCTAACTGTACATAGCGTGCCTCGACCACTGCTGCTGGCCTCCCCAGAGCGAAGCAGAGTACACTAGAATTTGGTCGAGCGCAGAAATCCTCCGTATAGCAGTCAATGGCACGAATGTCAAAGATAACCTAGCCGATCTTAACATAACCTAACATAACCAAACGTAATATAACACAACCTAATGTGCGGAGACCATAATTGCTGTCCTCCTCAGAGCCAAGCAGAGAATATTAGAACGCAGTGGAGCGGAGAAATCCGCGGATAGCAGTGTATAGCACCAGTGCCTAAATTATCCGGCCCTAACCGCAGAAAACGCAACACAAACAAACGTTGCGTAACACAACATAACGTGCCGCGGCAACTATTGCTGGACAGCCCCGCGTAGAATACACAACTGCACAGCAGAGAGCAAAAATCCACCGCATAGCTGTGTACAGCACAAAAGCCGCAAATGTCCTAACCGAACCAGTCCTAACCTGACCCAACGGAATGTAGCATAGCTCAACATAACTCAAGGCGACCTCTGCGCCTGGCTTCCCCAGTGCAAAGCAGAATGTATAAGAGCGCTGTCGATCACG
Organism: Eufriesea mexicana; assembly: GCF_001483705.2. Lineage (NCBI taxonomy): Eukaryota > Metazoa > Arthropoda > Insecta > Hymenoptera > Apidae > Eufriesea > Eufriesea mexicana. The sequence goes on along the minus strand of NW_016908186.1, from coordinate 504,584 downwards.
GATGTCCACCGTATAACAGTGTATAGCACGAGAGTCGCTGCTTGCATAACCAAACATAACCCAGCCTAACATAGCCAAACGTAACATAACACGACCTAACGTGCGTCGACCTCTATTTCTGGCCTCCCCAGAGCCGAGCAGAACGTATTAGAGGACAGTAGGGCGCACAAATCCATACAATAGCAGGGTACAGCAGAAGAGTCAAAACCAACCTAACTTAACCCAAACTAACCTAACCAGAGCAAACGTAACCTAACCTAACTAACGTAAGACGACCACACTGCACGGCCTCCCCACAGACATTGACAACACATTAGGTGAAATCATTGCGCAGAAATCCACGGAATAGCTGTGTGAAGCACAAAAGTCAATGATATCCTAACCAAACGCAACCTCACGTAACAGAGCCAAGCGTGACATAACAAAATGTAACGGGAATCGATCATCATTTCTGGCCACCCCAGAGCCAAGCAGAACATATTAGAGGAGAGTAGTGCACAGAAATCCTTGGAATAGCAGAGTAAAGGGCAAAAGTCAAAGCTATACTAGCCTAACCTATACTAGCCGAACATAACCATACGTAACGTAGCCCAATATGACGCGATGCGACCACAATTGCTGCAGTCCACAGAGCATAGCAGAACATACTAGAGGACAGCAGAGCGAAGAAATCCATAGAATAACAGTGCAAAGAGCAAAAGTCAAAGCTGTCCTGACTTCCAAAACCCAACCGAATCTAGCCAAAAGGAGACCTAACTAAACCCAACGTACCGCGACCAGTATTTCTGGCCTCATCGGTACCAAGCAGAACATACTAGAGGAGAGGGGAGCGCAGAAACCCATAGAAGAGCAGTGTATGCTGAAAAATTAAAGCTATCCTAACGAAACCCTAACTAGGCTAATCTAACGAAACATAACCTAACACGACCAAACGTGCGGAGACCGCCGTTTCTGGCCTTCACAGAGCGAAGCAGAATATGCTAGAGCAATGAATAGCGCAGACATCGTCCGAACAGCAGCGTGTAGTGCAAAACTCAAAGCTTCACCATCTAAATCTATCCTTACGTAACACAAGCGAACGTAACGCAACTCAACCCAACGTGCCCCGACCACTATTTCTGGCGTCCACAAAGACATGTAGAACATTGTAGAGCACAGGGGAGCGCAGAGATACACATGATAGCTGCGTGCAGCACAAAATTCAAAGCCATCCTAACCTAACATGGCGAAGCCTAACATAACCAAACGTAACCTAATTGAAACTAACGTGCCGAGGCCAGTATTTCTGGCCTCACTGGGCCAAGGAAGAACGCATAACAGAAGAGCAGTGCGCAGAAATACATAGAATAGCGGTGTATAGCAGAAAACTGAAGGCTACCCTAGCCTAACCCGAAATAGCTTAAATATACCGAACGTAACAGAGCTCAACATAATGTGCCGCGGCCATTATTGCTGGCGTTCGAGGAGACATGCAGAAAATATTAGAGAAGGACAGGTCGTAGAAATCCATAGATTAGCTGTTCAGAGCAGAAAAGTCGCGGATACCCTAACCTAACCCAAACAAACCTAACAAACCAAACCTAATCTAACTCAGGCTGACGTGCAGAGAAAACTGTTGCTTGCCTCCCCAGAGCCAAGCAGAATATACTAGTGCAATGTAGATAGCAGATATCGGCCGAATTGCGGGGTACAGCACAAAGGCCAAAGCAATGCATACCAAAGCTATCCTAACCTGCCATGACAGGACGCGACGTGGCTCAACATAACGTGCCGAGACCACCATTACTGGCCACCCCAGAGCCATGCAAAGCATATCAGGGCGCAATAGAGCGCTGAAATCCACCTAATGTCATTGTAAATCACAAAATTCAAAGTAGCGTATCCTAACCTAGCCAACCGTAACGTACCCAAACGTAAGCTAACTCAACCTAGCATTACAAGTGAGCAATTGCTGCCCTCCTGAGAGAAAAGCAGGGTGCACTAGAGCACGGTAGTGCGCAGAAATCCACCGCATTGCAGTGAATAGCACAAAAGTCGAAGGTATACTAACCAAACCTCTCCTAACCTAAACTAAGTAAACGTAGCCTGGCACAACCTAACGTTCCGAGGCAACTATTGATGGCCTCCCCAGAGCCAAGCAGAAAACATTAGAACACAGTAGATCGCAGAATTCCGCGGATAGCCCTGTATAGTACAAAAGTCTACACAATCCTATCCTAACCTTTCCAAAAGCAGCACACGCGGATGTAACATAACAACCTAACCTGACATGCGGATACTACTGCTGCCGGCCTCCACAGAGACAAGCAGAATGTAGTAGAGCATAGTAGAGGGCAGAAATCCACCGCACTGCAGCGAATATCACAAAAGCCGTAGATATTCTAGCGCAAATTGGCCTAACTTAACCTAACCAACCGCTGCATAACTGAATATAACGTTCCGCAGCCACTGGTGCTGGCCTGCCCATAGCCAAGCAGAACATGCTAGAGCACAGTGGGCTACAGAAATTCAGCGAATAGCAGTGTATAGCACGAAAGACAGACCTATTCTAACTAAACCTTCCTAGCATACCCTAATGACACGCAAAATTTCTCAACCCAACGTGCCGAGGCCACTGTTAGCGGCCACCACAGAGCCAAGCAGAAAACATTAGAACCCAGTAGAACGCAGATATCGGAGTATAGCGTTGTGTAGAACAGAAAGGTAAGGTACCCTATCTTAACCTCACCAAGCGTAACACAAACAAACGTGGCATAACTCGGCCTTTCGTCGCGAGACAACTATTGCTGGCCCTGACAGAGGCGAGCAGGGTGTACTAGAGCACAGCAGTGCCCAGAAATCAACCGCGTTGTAGGGAACAGCGCAATAGCCGAAAATATCCTGACCTAATCTGACCGAACCTAACCAAACCAAACGCAGTGTAACTTAACGGAACTTGCCGCTACCACTATTGCTCGCCACCCTGAGTCGAGCAGAGTATAGTTGAGTAACGTAGAGCGCAGACATCTGCAGAATAGCAGTGTATAGCACAAAAGATGAAGATATCCTACCCTTACCTGAACTACCAGTGGTAGTACGTCTCAACATGAATTGCGGAGACCTCCATTGCTGGACACACCATAGCCTAGCAGAACACACTAGAGCACACTGCCGTGCAGATACCCACCGTGTAGCAGAGTATAGCACAAAAGTGGAAGCTATCCTGACCAAACGCAGCCTCGTGTAACACAGCCAAGCGTAACATAACAAAACCTAACGTGACACGACCACAATTTGTGGCCTCCCTAGAGACTAGTTGAAAACATTAGAGCACCGTAGGGAGCAGAAACTCTTCGAATAGCAGCGCGCAGCAAAGAAGTCAGTGCTACACTGTCCCAACGTAACAAAGCGTGACATAGCCAAATGCAAACTAACTCACCCTATTGTGCCGTGACCTCTACTGCTGACTACTCCAGAGCCGAGCAGCACAGATTAGGGGAGAGGAGAGTTCAGAAATCCATAGGAACACAGTGTATAGACGAATGTCGTGGCTATCATAATGGAACTATACCTAACCCAACCTCGCAAATATAACATAATAGTGATCGCGGCAAGTTACGTTTGATTAGGCTAGGTTAGATTATATTTGGTCTGGGTGCCTTCGTCATTTGTGCTACGCACAGCATTGCCGACTTTTTCTATGCCCTACTGTGCTCTAGCATATTCGGCCCGGCTCTGCGGGTGCCAGAAATAGCGGTCTCGGCACGTTAGGCTGGGTTAGGCTTCGTTTGGTTAGGTTACGATAGGATAGATACGACTTTTATGCTATACACTGCTATTCGGCGGATTTCTGCGCTCTACCGTGCTATAATATGACCTGCTTGGCTAAGGGATGCCAGCTATGGTGGTCTCGGCAGGTTAGGTTGAGTTAGGTTACGTTTGGATAGGTTAGGCTCGTCTGGGTTGGGTTAGGATAGCTTTGACCTTTCTGCTATACATTGCCATACTTTGGACTTCTGCACTCTACTCTCCTCTAATATTTTCTGCTTGGCTTTGGGGAGGCCAGCATTTTGGACTCCGCTCGTTGAGTTCATTAAGTCTACATTTGGTTTGGTCAGGTTAGGCCTGGTAAGGTAAGGGAATCCTTGACATTCATGCCATTCGCTGCTATTTCGTGGCTGCCAACGCTCTACCATTCTCTAGTGCGTTCTGCTTGGCTCTGAGGGTTCAAGTAATAGTGGTCTCGGCACGTTGTGTTAAGTTACGTTACAATTGGTTCTATTACGTTTGGATAGGTTGGGATAGGATTGCTTCGACTTTTGTGATATACGCTGCCATTCGCTGGATATCTAGGCTCTACATTGCTCTACTCAACGCTGCTTAACTCAGGGGAGGCCAGAAATATGGGCCACGGCGCGCTAGGTATGTCTAGGTTATGTTTGGTTATGTTAGGCTTGTTCGGGTTAGGATAGAACTTCCTTGACTTTTGCACTGCACACTGAAATGCGGTGGATTTCTTTGCTCTACTGTGCTCTAGTTTCTTCCGCTTAGCTATCGGGAGGACAGAAATAATTGTCTCGCAAAGTTTGTTTGAGATATGCGACGTTTGGCAATGTTACGTTAGCTATGGTTGGGTTTGGGTAGCTTCGTCATTTCTGCTATGCACTGCGATTCTATGGATATCTGCGCTCTACTTGCCTCCATTACGCTCCGCTAGGCTATTTGGAGGTCAGCTACACTGGTCGCAGTATGCTAGGTTGTGTTACATTTCGTTTCGTAGGGTTAGGTTCCTCTGGTTTGGTCTGGACAGCTTTGACTTTGCGCTCAGCCCTGCTTTTCTACGGACCTCTGCGTTCTACTGTGCTTTACCATATTCTGCTTGTCTCTCCGGACGCCAGCAACAGTGGCCGCGGCACCCTAGTTTTTGTTATGTTACGTTTGCTTGGGTTACGTTAGTTTTGATTTGGTCAGAATGTCTTTGACTTTTGTGCCGTACACTGCTATTCGTTGCATTCCTATACTCCACATTGTTCTAATATACTCTGCTCGACCCTGGGGTGGCCATTAATATTGGCCTCGGCACGTTAGGTTGTGTTAGGCTACGTTTGGTTAGGCCATGAATGCTTGTGTTGTGTTCGGGTAGCTTCCACTTTTCTGAAATATACTGCGATTATATGGATTTCTGCACTCTACTCTCAATTAATATAATCCGCTTGGCTCTGGGGAGGCCAGAAATATTTGCCTAGGCACGTTAGTTTGGATTAGGTTGCGTTCGGTTATGATATGTTTGTATAGGTTAAGCCAGGGTAGCTATGACTTTGCGCTATACAATGCTATTCGGTGGATTTCTGCGCTCAACTGCGCTTTAGCATGTTCTGCTTGGCTCTGTGGTGGCCAGAAATAGAGGTCTCGGCTCGTAAGGTTTAGCTGTTCTATGTTTGGTTAGGTGCAGTTATGTCAAGTTAGGTTAGGATATCCTTGACTTTTGTGCTATATGCTGCTATATGGTGGCTTTCTGCGCTCTACTGTGCTCTAGTGTATTCAGCTTGGCTCTGGGGAAGCATGTAATGATGGTCTCGGCGCGTTAGTTTAAGTTATGCTACGTTCGGTTGTGTTACGATAGGAGAGGGTAGTACGGGGCAGCGTTGACTTTTGTGCCATACACTGCACTTCGGAGAATTTCTGCGCTCTACGTTGCGCCACTATTGTCTGCCAGAATCTGGGGAGGCCAGTAGTAATCGTCCCGGCACGTTAGTCTGTGTTAGATTACGCTTGGTTCTGTTACGTTTGGCTAGGTTAGGAGAGGATGGCATTGACTTTTGCGTTATTAACCGCTATTCTGTGGAATTTTGCTCTCTACATTGCTCTAATATGCTCCACTTGGCTCTGGGGATGCCAGAGGTAGAGGTCTCGGCACGTCAGTCTCAGTTATGCTACGTTTGGTTATGTTATGTTCTTCGGGTTATGCTCGGATAGCTTCGACTTTACTGGTGGATGCTGCTATTCGGTGGATACCTGCGCTCTATTCTGCTCTGCTACACTCGGCTCGACTCTTGGGAGGCCAGCAATAGTGGTCGCTACTTGCTGGATTTTCTTAGGTTACGTTTGGGTATGTGTCAATTGGTTACTCTAGGAGAGGATAGCTCTTACCTTTGTGCTATACGCTGCTCTTCGTTGGATTTCTGCGCTCTACTGTGCTCTAGTATGCTCTGCTGGACTCTGAGGAGGCCAGCAATAGTGTTCGTGGCAGGATAGGTTTCGTTATGTTCCGTTTGGTTAGGTAAGATCGGGATGTGTTTGGTCAGGATGTCTGCGACTTTCGTGCTGTACACCCCCTTTCGGTCGATTTCTGCGCTCTGCAGTGCTATAATATGTTCTTCTTGGCTCTGGGGAGGTCTGCAATACCGTTCCATGCACGTTAGGTCGTGTTATGTTACGTTTGGCTGTGTTACGTTTGAATAGGTTAGGCTTGGATAGCTTCGACTTTTGTGGCGTGCACTGCTATTCGATGGATCTCTGCCCTCTGTTCTCCCTATTATGCTCTGCTCGACTCTGTGGTGGTCAGCCATACTGATCGTGGCATGATAGGTTTAGTTATATTACGTTTGGTTAGGTTAGGTTAGGTTGTGTTAGGTTAGGATGTCTTTGACTTTTGTGCCCAACATTGCTTTTCTGTGGACTTCTGCACTCTAGTGCGCTCTATCACATCCTGCTTTTCTCTGGGGACGCCAGAAATTGTGGTGGCAGCACGGTGGTTTGGGTTACGTTACGTTAGACGTTACGTTTTGCGCCATAAATTGCAATGCGGTGGGTTTCTGCCATCTACTGTGCTCTAGTATACTCTGCCTGGCTTTGAGGCGGTCAGCAATTATGGTCTCGTCTCGTTAGTTGGGTCAGGTTACGTTTGGTTATGTTAGGTTAGGTAAAACTATGTCCGGATATAGTTGGGTTTTGATATATACACTGCTATTTGGTGGATCTTTGCATACTACTGTGCTCAAATAAGTAATGCTTGGGCCTGGGTTGTCCAGCCATAGCGGTGGCCGCAAGTCACGTTAAGTTACTCTACGTTTCGATAGGATACGTTGGCTTGGGTTATGTTTGGATATCTTTGACTGTTATGCTCTACACTGCGTTTCTAAAGATTTCTGCGCTCTATCATGCATTGCTTGGCTCTGGGGAGGCCAGAAATACTGGTCGCGTAATGTCGGGTTGAGTTGGATTACGTTTGGTAAGGTTAGGTTCTGTTGGCTTCGGTTAGAGTGGGTTTGACCTCTGCGCCCAACACTGCTATTTGACGGACCTCTGCGCTCTACTGTGATTTATCATATTCTGCTTCTCCATGGGGACGCCTGCTATAGTGGTCGCGGTACGATAGGTTGAGCTATGTTACGTTTGGTTAGGTTAGGTTAGGTTAGGTTTGGTCAGGACACCCTTGACTTCTGTGATATAAACTACAATGATGTTAATTTCTGTTCTCCATCTTGCCCAAGTATATTCTGCTTGGCACTGCGGAGGCCGGCAATAGTAGTCTCGGCATGAGAGTTTTAGTTATGCTACGTTAGCTTATGATGCGTTTGGTTAGGTCGGGAAGGGGTAGCTTTGGCTTTTGGGTTATGCTCTGCTATTCGGTGGATTTCTGCGCTCTGCTGTGCTCTAATATGCTCTGGTGGGCACTGGGCAGGCCAGCAATAGTGGTCTCGGCAGGCGAGTTTGAGCTAGGTTGCATTTGGTCAGGTTAGGTTACTTTGCGTCAGGTTTGGGTTGCTTCGGCTTTTCTGCTATACTCTGTCGTTGTGTGGACCCATGCGCTCTACTCTGCTCTAATATGATCTTTTTGGCGATGGAGAGGGCAGCTATAGAGGTCTAGAATCCTTTGTTTGGATTTGGGTTTGGAGTAGAGTTTGGTTATGTTACGTTTGGTCAGATTAGGAGAGGGTAGCATGGACTTATGTGCTATATAATGTTCTTCGGTGAACTTCTGCGATATGCGGTGCTGTAATATGCTCTGCTTGGCTATGTGGAGGCCAGCAGTAGTGGTCACGGCTAGTTGGTTTGTGTTAGGTTACGTTTGGTTCCGTTACGATTGGTTAGATTTGGAGAGGATGGCTTTGACTTTAGTGCTGCAGTCTGCTATCAGGTAGGTTTCTGCTCTATACTGTGCTTTAATATTTTCAGCTTGGCTACGGGAAGGCCAGCAATAGTGGTCTCGGCACGTTACGTTGAGAAGGGCTACACTTGGTAAGATTAGGTTGGGACAGGATGGGTTAGGATATCTATGGCTTTTGTGCTATGCATTTCAATGCTGTGGATTTCTGCGCTCCGCTGTGCTGTATTATATACTGCTTGGCTTTGGAGCTGCCAGAAATTGTAGTCTCGGTACGTTAGTTTGAGGAAGGTTATGATACGTTAGATTAGGCTAGGAAGGTTTGGTTAGGATTTCTTTGCCTTTTGCGCTGTACACGGTCATTCGGAGGATTTCCGCCTTCGGCATTGCTTTACTACATTCAAGCCGACTCTGGGAAGGCGAGCAGTAGTGGTCATGGCAAGGTAGGTTTAGTTAGGCAACGTTTGGCTATGTTACGTTCCGTGAGATTAGGAGAGGGTGGCATAGACTTTTGTGCTATACCCCGCCGTCCGCAGATTTCTGCACTCTACAGCGCACTAACATTTTCTGCTTGGTTCTGTGGAGGCCTGCAATAATGGTCCCGGAACGATAGGTTGTGTTATGCCAGGCTTGGTTGGGATAGGATTGGCAAAGCTCTGTCCGGTTGTCTTTGAGTTCCGCGCTATACACTGCTATTCGGAGCATTTCTGAGCTCGACTCGGCTCTACTATACTCTGCTTGGACCTGGTATGCATGGAATAATGTTTACGGTATGTTCCGATGTGTTGGGCTACGTGTGGCTTGGTTATGTAAGCATGGATTAGGGATGGATAGCTATCACTTTAGTGCTATACTCTTCGATTCTATGGATTCCTGTGCTATACGCTTCTCTAATGAGCTCCGATTGATTCTGTGGGGGCCAGCGATACTGGCTGCAGCACGTCAAGTTTAGTTAGATTCCGTTCGGTTTTGTTAGGAGAGGTCCGGTAAGGTTAGGGCACCTTTGACTCTTGTCCTCGATACTGCTATCCTGTGGACATCTGCACTCAACTGTGCTCTATCATATTCCGTTTGTCTCTGTGTGCGCCAGCAATAGTGGTCGCAGCACGTTAGTTTCTGTTATATTACGTCTGGTTAGGTTAGGTTCGGGTGTCTTAGAATTTTGTGCTATACACTGCTATTCGGTAGACCTTTGTGATCTACTGTGCTGTAATATGCTCTGCCTGTCTCTGGGGAGGCCAGCAATGGCGGTCTCTGCACGTTAGGCTGAGTTAGACTACGTTTGGCAGGGTTACGTTAGTCCGGGTTAGGCTTCGGCATCATATCCTTTGGCGTTGCACAATGCTATTCGGTGAATTTCTGCTCTCTACCGTGCTCTAATATGTTCTGCTTCGTTCTGGGGAGTCCAGAAGTAGAGGTCTCGTATCGATGGTTTATTTATTCTACGTTTGGTTACGTTATGTTAGGTACGTTATGATTAGGATATCTTTGACTTTTGTGTTATACACTACTATCTGGGAGCTTTTTGCGCTCCACTTGGCTCTACTATACTCTGCTCGGCTCAGTGGAGGCCAGCAATTATGGTCTCGGCACGTTAGGATTAGTTTGGATTCGTTTGGCTTGGCTATGTTTGTTTGTGCTTGGTATGGATAGCTTTGACTTTCGTGGTATACACCATTTTTCGTTGGATTTCTGCTTTCTACTGTGCTGTGCTATATTCTGCTTGGCCCTGTTGTGTCCAGCAATAGTGGTCGCAGCTAGTTGCCTTGAGCTATGCTTCGTTTGGTTAAGCTTTGTTGGCCCGATCTATGTTCGGATAGCGTTGACTTTTCTGCTATATACTGCGATTCTATGGGTTCCTGCGCTGCACCCCCCCCCCCTAGTATGTTCTGCTTGGACCTGAGGATGCCAGCAATAATGGTCGCTTTACGTTAGGCTTTGTCGTGCTACGTTTAGTAGTGTTGCGATTGGCTAGGTTAGGAGAGGGTACTGCACACAGCTATACGGTGGTCATCTGCGCTCTACTGTGCTCCAGCAAATTCTGCGCGTCTCTGGGGAGGCCAGCAACAATGGTCTCGGCACTTCAGGTTAAGTTTGGTTACGTTCGTTTATATTACGTTTGCATAGGTGAGGATGGGGTAGAGCCGACTTTTGTGCTATAGACTGCCGTTCGGCGGATTCCTAGGTTCTACGTTGCTCTACTATACTCTTCACGTCTCTGGAGAGGCGAGTAACAGTGGTCCCGGCACGTCGGGTTGGGTTAGGCAGCGTTTGGTGGTGATATATTTGTCTCGGTTAGGTTTGAATAGATTTGGCTTTCGTGGTATACACACTTATTCGGCGGATTTCTGCACTCCACTGTGCTCAGATATATTCTGCTCTGCCCCGGGCTTCCGGCAATAGTGGTCGTTTAAGTATACTTTGAGTTAGGCTCCGCCTGGTCAGGGTACGCTTGTCTGGGCTAGGTTTGTATAGCTATGACTTTTCTGCCATACACAGTGGTTCTATGGATTTCAGCGCTCTACACACTCTAGCAGGTACTGCCCGGCTCTGGGGAGGACAGCAATAGTTGCCTCGGCACCTCCTGCTGAGTTAGGCTACGTTCGGTTATGTTACGTTAAAACAAGTTAGGTTTGGATATCTAGCACTTTTGTGATATACACTACAATGCGGTGTATTACTGCGCTTTACTATGCTCTAGTATATTCCGCCTAGATCTGGGAAGGGCAGCAGGTGTGGTCTCGGAACGTTACGATGTGTCATGTTACGCTCGTTGAAGTTATGTTTGGTAAGGTTTGGAAGTATATCCTTCACTTTTGTGCTATACAATTATATATGGTAAATTTCTGCGCTCTACTGTGTTCTCATATGTTCTGCTTGACTATGTGGAGGTCAGCAATAGAGGTCTCCACAAGTTACGTTGGGTCATGTTACGTTTGGCTAGGCTTGGTTAGGTAATATCTGGTTAGGATAGCTTTCACTTTTGTGCTATGCACTGCGATTCGATCGATACCTGCGCACGGCATTGCTCTACAAGCATCTGCTTGTCTCTGGGGAGGCCAGCAACAGCAGCCGTGGCACGTTAGGCTGAGTTATTTTGCGTTTGGTTATGATACGTTTTGCTGCTATAGGATAGGGTAGCTTAGATTTATGTGCTGTAGTCTGCACTTTGGTGGATTTCTGCGCACTACTGTGCTCTAATACGCTCTGCTTTGCTCTGGGGTGGTCAGAAATTTTGGTCGTGGCGCGATAAGCATTGTTATGATACGCCTGTTTAGGTTGAGTTAGGTTAGATTTGGTTACGATATCTTTGACTTTTGTGCTATACACTGCATTTCGGTGGAACTGTGCGCCCTACTGTGCTGTAGTATATTCTGCTTGGCTCTGGGGAGGCCAGCAATAGAGGTGTCGGCACGTTAGGCTTAGTTGTTCTAAGTGTGGTTAGATTAGGTTTGGAAGGGGTAGGTTAGGATTTCTTTGACTCGTATGCCATACACGTCACGTTGTCTTATGTTAAGATTGGTTCTATTAAGATTGGCTATGACTGGAGACGATAGCTTCGACTTTTGTGCGGTACACAGCTGTTCCGCTTATTTCTGCGCTCTGCATTGCTCTAATATGCTCTGCTCGACCCTGTGGAGGCCAGAAATCGCGGACCTGGCTCGATACATTGAGTTGCGATTCGTTTGGCTATGTTAGGTTTGGATAGGTTAGATTATAATCGCATTAACCTTTGTGCTTTACACATCCGTCCGGTGGATTTCTGCGCCCTACATTGCACTACTGTACTCGGCTCGTCTATGGGAAGGACGGTAATACAGGTCTAGGTACGTTAGGTTGAATTAGGCTACGTTCGGTTATGTTATGTTAGCCTGGGCTAGGCTTGGATAGCTCGGACTTACGTGGCGTACACTACTTTCGGTGTGTTTCTGCCGTCTACTCTGTTCTAGTATGTTTTGCTTGGCTCTGGGGTGGACAGCAGTAGCGACCTCGGCACGCTAGTTTGGGTTACATTGCGAACGGTTATGCTACGTGTGGTTAGATTAGGATACGGAATCTTAGACGTTTGTGCTATACACTGCTATGCGCTCAGGCTAATACACCGCTTTCCTGCTATACACTGCTATTCGGAGGATTTCTGCGCTCTTAGTTGCTCTACTATATTGTACTGGACTCTACTATGTTGCCCGCAATAATGGTCCAGGCATGTTAAGTTGAATTGGATTGCGTTTTGCTTTATTGGTTTATGTTTGTTTAGGTAGGGATATATTTGTCTTTTATTCTACATAAGCTATTCTATGGACTCTTTCGGTCTACTGTGCGCTATCACACTCTGCTCGTTTCCTGGTACCCCAGGAATAGTGGTCGCAGCACGTTAGGTTGAGTTATTCTACTTTCGGCTAGGTAAGGTTTATTTAGGTTTGGATAGGATAGCTGGCCTTTTGTGCTTTACACTGCTGTTCGGTGGACTTCTGCGATCTACGTCGGTCTACTATAATATGCTCGACTGTCCGAAGGTCAGCGCTAGTGGTCGCGGCCGGCTTCGTTGAGCTAGAGTAATTTGAGTTGGGTTAGGTTACATTGCGTTGGGTTAGGAAAGCTTTGACTCTTGCGCTACACACTGCTGCTCTATGGACTTCTGCGCTCTACTGTGCGCTATCACATTCTGCTTGACTCTGGGCACGCCAGGAATGGAGGTCTCGGCACGTTAGTTTGGATCACGCTACGCTTGGTTAGGATAGGTTTTGTTATGTTTGTCTGGGTTGGCTTATTATTTTGCTCTATAGGCTGCTGTTCGGTTGATTTCCATGCTCTACGGTAATCTGATATTCCCTTTTTTGCGCTGGCGGTATAGAAGCTGTGGCTGCCCCGCGTTGGATTGAGATATGTCACGTTTGGTTAGGTCAGGCTTCTTTGTGTTGGGTTAGGGTATCTTTGATTTTGGCGCTATACGCTGCCATTCTCTGGACGCCTGAGTTCTACCCCCCTCTAATATGCTGTGCTTTGCTCTGAGGAGGGCAGCAGTAGGTGTCTCGTTAGGTGGGGATATTTTAGGTTACGCTTGATTACGTTTCGTTTGGTAAGTTTGCGACTGGATGGCATTGAAATTTGTGCTGTACACTGCTATCCGGCGGATTTCTGCACTTTACATTGCTATTCTATGCTCCGCTCGACTCTCGTGATGCCAGCTACAGCGGCCGTGGTACGTTAGGTTGAGTTAGGCTACGTTCGGATAGGTTAGGTTAGGTTAGGCTTGGTTAGGATAGCTTTGACTTTCGTCCTATGCACGAAAATTCGGGGGACTCATGCCTTCTGCTGCGCTCTACTCTAATCTGCTATATCCCGGGGAGGCCAGCAATAGTGGTCGCGGCACGTCATGTTGAGTTCTTCTAGGTTAGGTCTTGTTAAGTTTGTTTGCGTTAGGTTTGGATATATATGACTTTTCTGCCGTACACTGAGGCCTACGCATTGCTCCGCTCTGCTCTTCTCTAATATGTTCTGCATGTCACTGGCGTGACCGGCAATAGTGGTCGCAGCAGGTTAGGTTAAGTTGGTTTGCGTTTGGTTACGTTACGTTATGTTGGGTTGGGCTAGAATAGCTTTGACTTCTGTGATACACACCGCTATTCTATGGACTTCTGCGCTCTACTGTCCGCTATCACCCTCTGCATGTGTCCGTGGACCCCAGGAATGGTGGTCGTTGTACGTTAGGTTGAGTTATGCTACGTTCGGTTATGTGAGGTTTGGTTAGGTTAGGATAGGATAGCTTTGACTTTCGTGCTATACACTGCTATTCGGTGTGTTTCTGCTCTCCACTCAGCTCTAACATGCTTTGATGGCTCTGGGAAGGCCAGCAATACTGGCCTCGGCATGTTAGGTTGAGTTATGTTACGTTTCATTTGGTTAGGTAAGGTTAAGGATGGTTAGGATGGCTTGGACGGTTGTGCCACACACCCCTATTTGGCGGATTTCTGCGCTCCACTGTGTTCTAGTATACTCTGCTTGTATCCGAGTAGGCCAACAATAGTGGTCGCGGCACGTTAGGTTGAGCTAATGTACGTTTGGTTTCGTAAGGCTAGGCCATGTTTGGTTAGGGTCGCTTTGACTTCTGCGCTCTATACACCTATCCTGCGATTTCCTGCTCGCCGCAGTGCTCTACTATACTCTGCTTAGGTCTGGGGAGGACAGCGCTAGTTGTCCCGGCACGTTAGGTTAAGATATGTTCAGAGTGGTTATATTACATTTGGATGGGTTAGGAAAGAATAGCTTCAACTTTTGTGCTTTACACTCCTATTCGGCGAATTTCTGCGCTTCACCGAGGTCTAGTATATTCTTCTTGGCTATGCGGGGGCCAGCTGTAGTGGTCCCGTCACGTTCGTCAGAGTTACATTGCGTATGGTTATGTCACCTTTGGTTAGGTTAGGAGAGGATAGCTATGACTTTTGAACTATACACTGCTATTCGGTGCATTTCAGCGCTCGACATTGCTACACTATGCTCTACTCGTCTCTGGGGAGAGCCGCAATGGCGGTCATGGCACGACAGTTTGTGTTACGTTACGTTCGCTTGAGTAAGGTTAGGTTAGGTTAGGTTGGGATTGCTCTGACCTTCGTGCTATGAACTGCTATGCGTTGGATTTCTACGCTCAACTGAGCTCTAGTATATTCTGCTTGTATTTGTGGACGCCAGCTGTAATGTGCCTCAGCACGTTAGGCTGAGGTACGTTGTGTACGATTGTGTTTCGTTTTGTTAGGTTAGGATAGGACAGCTTAGACATCGATGCTGTACACTCCTCTTCAGTGCATTTCTGCGCTCTATACTGATCTGCTGTACCCTGTACGTCTCCCGAGAATCCAGCAATAGATGTCGCGGCACGTTATGTTTAGTTCTTCTAAGTCATGTTCGGTAATGTTAGCTTGGATTAGGCCAGGATACCTTTGACTTTTGTGCTATAGACTGCAATGCTGTGTATTACTGAACTGTACTTGGCTCCCGTATATTCTGCTTGCATCTGGAGAGGCAACCAATGGTCGCCACGGCTCGTTAGTTGTATCCAGTCTTCGTTCGGCTATGCTACGTTTGGCTATATTAGGATATTGTAGCTTCGACTATCGTGCTATGCACAGCGATTCTGTGAATTTCAGCGATGTACTCACCCCTAGGACGTTCTGCTTCGCTCTGAGGAGGGCAGCAAGAGTCGTCTCCGCGCGTTAGGTAGAGTTATGTTACTTTTGGCTCGGTTAAACTTGTTTGGGTTAGGTTAGGATGTTTTTGACTTCTGTGTTTCAAACTAACGTTTAACGGAGTTCTGCGCTCCACTCTCCTGTAGTATGATCTCCTTGACGATGGTGTGGTGAGCAATACTGTTCTAGTCACGTTAGTCTAAGTTATGTTCCGTTTGGTTATGTTACGCTTGGTTAGGTAAGGGTAGGGTAGCTTAGACTTCTGTGCTGTACACTGGACATCGGCCGATCTCTGCGCACTACATTGCTCTATTATACTCTGCTCGACTCTCGGGAGGCCAGCAATGGCCGTCGCGGCGCTATAGGCTGTGCTATGTTACGGTTGATTGGGTTAGGTTGGGTAAGGCTAGGTTAGGACGGCAGTGACCTTCGTGCTATGCACCGTCCTTCCGTGGTTTGCTACTCCCTGTTGTGCTCTAGTATGCCCTGTATTACCCTGGGGAGGCCAGAAATTGCGGTCGCAGCACAATAGGTTGCGTTTCGTTACACTTGATTGTGTTATGTTGAGTTAGTTTTGGCGTGGACTGCTTTGACTTTTGCACTATACACCGCTATTCGGTGGATTTCTGCGCTCTACATTGCTCTAGTGTGCTCTGCCTTCCTCTGTGGGAGCCAGAAATAGTGTCCGCGGCGCGTTAGTTTAGGTTAGCTCACGTTTGGTTATGTTACATTTGGTAATGTTAGGAAAGGATATCTACAACTTTTGTTCTGTACGCTGATATTCGGGGGATTCCTGCGTTCTAGTGTACTATAATTTGTTCTGCTTGGCTATGGGGAGGCCAGAAAGAGAGGCCTCTGCTCGTTATGTTGAGTTAGGCTACGTTTGGTTATGTTACGTTTGGTTAGGTTAGGATAGGATTTCACTCACTTTCGTGCTATACACTGCTATTCGCTGGCTTTCTGCGTTCTACATTGCTTTAGTGTGCTCTGCTTGGCTCTGGGGAGGCCAGAAATAGAGGTCTCGTCTCGTTAGGCTTAGATATTCTACGTTTGGTTAGGTTGGGTTATTTCTTGTTAGGCTAGGATATCTTTGACTTTTGCGCTACACATTGTTATTTGGCGTATTCCTGCGGCTTACTTGGCTCTACTATACTCTGCTCGACTCTGCGGAGGCCAGAGATTGTGGTCGTGGCAGGATAGGTTGTGCAATGCTAAGCTCGGTAATTACACGCTTGGTTAGGTAAGGATGGGGTAGCTTTGACTTTTGTGCTATACTCCGCTATTCGGCGTATTCCTACGATCTGCATTGCTCACCTATACTCTGTTCGACTCTGGGCAGGCCAGTAATAGTGGTCTTGGCACGTTATATTCAGTTTGGCTACCTTCGGTTAGGTTAGGCTAGGACATAGTAGATTAGGATTCCTTTGACTCTTGTGCTATACACTGCAATGCGGTGGATTATTGTGGACAACTGTACCATTGTAAATACTGTTTGACTCTGGGGATGCAAGAAATAGCGGTCTCGGCACGCTAGGTTGTGATATATTGCGCTTGATTAAATTAGGTTCGTGTGTGCTAGGTTAGGATGGCTTTGGCCTTTCTCTCCATATTGCCATTCCATGAACTTCTGCGCTCCACGCTCCACTAAAGTTTTCTGCTTGGCGATAGGGAAGCCAACAATAGTGGACTCGGCTCGTTATGTTTAGTTAGTATACGCTGGTTAGGTTAGTATATGTCAGGTTATGTTGGGATATCTTTGACTCTTGTGCTGCGCACTGCTATTCGGTGGATTCCTGCGCTCTACTGTGCTCTAGTATGTTCCGCTTTACTATGGGGAGAGCTGCGGCGGTAGTCTCAGCACGTTAGGTTGTGTTACATTACGTTTAGATATGTTACGTTTTGTTAGATTAGGATACTATTGCTCTGACTTTTGTGCTATACACTGCTATTCGACGGATTTCTGCACTCTACATTTTTATAGTGTGCTCTGCTTTGCTCTGTGGAGCTCAGTAATAGTTGTCTAGGCAGGTTAACTCGGGTAACGCAACGTTTGATTATGCAACGTTTGCTTATGTTAGGCAATGGTAGTTTCGACTTTTGTGCTATACACTGTCATTCGGTGCATTGCTGCGCTCTGCTGTGATCTAATGTTCTCCGCCTTGCTATGCGGAGGCCAGAAATTGTGGCCGCTGCACGATAGGTTGAGCTAGGTATAGGTTCGTTTATGTTGCGTTTGGTTATTTTGGGATGGCATACATTTGACCTTTGCCCTGTGCACTGCTAATCGGCGGATGCCTGTGCTCTTCGTTGCTCTACTATACACTGCTCGATTCTGGGGAGGCCAGCAGTAGTAGTGTCGCCACTTTAGGTTGAAATAGGCTACGTTTGGTTATTTTACGTTAGTTAGGGTTAGGTTTGGATAGATATGACTGACGTGGCGTGCACCCTTTTTCGGTGGATTTCGGCGCTCTAATTTGTTCTAGTATGATCCGGTTGCCTCTGCAGGGCCACCAATAGTGGTCCCGGCAGGTTAGGTTGGGATTTGTTACGTTCGGTTGTGTTGCGTTTGGTTAGGTTAGAATAGGACAGCCTTGAATTCAGTGCTATACACCGCTGTTCGGTGGACCCCTGCGCTCTACATTCCTCCAATATTTACAGCTTGGCTATGGGAAGGTCAGCAATGGTAGTGCAGGTATCTTATGCTAAGTTAGGGTACGTTCGGTTGTGTCAGGTTAGGGCAGTGTAGGATATGATATCCTCCACTTTTGTGCTATACGCTGGAACGCGTTGTATTAGTGCGTCGTACTGAGCTCTAGCATATTCTGCTTGGCAGTTGAGGAGCAAGCAATAGTGGTATCTGCACGTAAGGTTGAGTTAAGCTACTTTCGGTTATGTCATGCTTGGTCACGTTAGGATAGGGTAGCTTCGACTATCGTGCTTTCCCTGCGATTATATGCATTTCTGCTATGCATTATCCTCTAATATGTTCCGGATGGCTCTTGGGAGGGCAGTAATAGTTGTCCCGGCACGTCAGGGTGAGACAGGTAACGTTTGGCTACGTTACGTTTGGTAAGGATGGGAAGGATAGCTTTGACCCTTGCGCTATACACTGCTACTCGGCCGATCCCTGCGCTCTGCATCGGGGGGGGGGGGGGCAGCAATAGTGGGCGCGAAACGTTTGGTTGAGTTACATCACGTTTGGCTTTCTTAGGTTATGTTATGTTTATTAAGGATGGCTTCGACTTTTGTTCTTTACACTGCTATTGGTAGGTCTTCTGCGCTTTACTCTCCTCTGGTGTATTCTGCTTTGCTGTGGATGGCCAGTAGTAGAGGTTTCGATACGTTATGCAGAGTTATATTGCGCCTGCTTATACTATGTTTGGCATGTTTGGGACAGAATAGCTTTGTCTTTTGTGCTGTACACTGGCATTCTGTGGAATTCTACGCTCAACATTGCTCTACTATTCCCTGCTCGACTCACGCGATGCCAGCGATAGTGGAAGTGGCACATAAGGTTGTGCTTTGTTACGTTTGGTTAGGTCTGACTAGGTAAACTTTGGTTAGATTGTCATTAACTTTCGAGCTATACACAGTTATACGGAGGCTTCCAGCCATCTACTGTGCTCTGCTCTAATCTGCTAGGCTTTGAGGAGGTCAGCAATAGTTTTCGCAACATGTTCTTTTGAGTACGGCTGTGTCAGGCTGTGTTATGTTAGTTCTGGTTAAGTTTGTGTTTCCTCGACTATTTGGCTCTACACCGCGATTCTATGAATTTTTGCGCGCTACTCTCGTCTAATATTTTCTGCTTGGCTCTGGCGGGGCAAGTAATAGCGGTGGCGGCGCGCTAGGTTGTGCTCGGTTACGTATGCTAATGTTACGATTTGTTATGTTAGGAGAGGGCAGCTGTGGCT
Source organism: Eufriesea mexicana (assembly GCF_001483705.2). Taxonomy (NCBI): domain Eukaryota; kingdom Metazoa; phylum Arthropoda; class Insecta; order Hymenoptera; family Apidae; genus Eufriesea; species Eufriesea mexicana. The sequence goes on along the minus strand of NW_016908186.1, from coordinate 485,403 downwards.
TTTGTGCAGTAAACTGATATTCCGTGGATTTCTCCGCGCTACTGTGCTCTGACATGCACTGCTATGCTCAGGGCAGGACAGAAATGGCGGCCGCGGCACGCTAGGTTGCGTTATGTTATGTTTGGCTATGTTATGTTAGCATGGATTGTTTTTGTAGAGCTCTGACCTTTCGGGTATACACTGCCATTCTATTGACTTCTGCGCTCCATTCTCCTCCGACATGACCTGCTTGGCGACGGGGAGACCAGCAATATTCTTCTAGGCACGCTAGGTTCTGTTAGGTTACGTTTGGATATGTTCCGTTAAGTTATATTAGTATAGGATGACATTGTCTTTTGTGCTACACACTGCAATTCGGAGGATTTCTGCGCTCTTCGCTAAGCTACTAAACTCTAATCAACTCTGGGGAGGCCATCAATGGATGTCGTGGGACGATTGGTTGTGTTACGTTACGCACGACTAGGTCAGGTTAGGATAGGTTTGGCGAGGATGGCCTTGACTTTTGCGCTACACACTGCTATTCGATTGGTTTCAGCGCTACACTGTGCTCTAATATGCCCTTCTCGGCTCTGGGGAGGCCAGGAAAAAAGTTCTCGGCTTGTAAGGTTTAGCTATTCTACGTTTGGTTAGTCTAGTTTGGGTATGGTATGGTTAGGATGGCTTTGACTTTTGGCAATACGCTGATATTCGGTCCATTTCTGCGCTCTACCGTGATCTAACATTCTCTGCTTGGCGATGGATAGGCCAGATATAGTGGCCGCGGCACGTTAAGCTGCATTAGGTTGCGAAGGGTTATACGTTTGGTAAGATTAGGAGAGTGTAGCTTTGACTTTTGTGCTATAAACTGCTATTCGTTTGAATATCTGCGCTCTACACTGTTGTATTATACCCCGCTCTGCTCTCTGGAGGCCGACAATAGTGGTCGAGGCGTGTTAGGCTGAGTTAGGTTACGCTTGGATTGGTTCGGTTATGTTACGTTTGACTATGACCGCCTCGACTTTTGTGCTACATACTACTATTCGGTGGATTTCTGAGACCTACTGCGCTCTATCTTTTTGTGCTTGGGTCTGGGGATACGAGCAACAGTGTTCCCGGCACGTTCGGCTCAGTTATGTTACGTTTAGCTTGGTTAGGTTTGGTTAGGTTTAGTTAGGGTAGCTTTGAGTTTTGTGCTTTACACTGCCATTCGGGCGATATCTGCGATCTGCATTGCTGTGCTATCCTATGCTTGTCTCAGGGAAGGCCGGCAATAGTCCTCGTGTCACGTTTGGTTCTGTCAGGTTACGTTTGGTTTGGTTACGTTAGGTCATGTTTGGCAAGGTTGGCTTCGACTTCCGTCCTTTACGCTGCTATTCGTTGGATTACTGCGCTCTACATTGCTCTAATGTGCTCTGCTTGCCTCCGTGCTGGCCAGAAATATTATTCTCGGCACGTTACGTTTAGTTAGGCTACGTTCGATTACGATAGGTTAGGACATGTTAGGCGAGGATATCTTTGACTTTTGTGCTATGCACTGCTATACGGTAGATTTCTACGCTCTACTGTGATCTAATACGATCTGCTTGGCTCTGATGTGCCCTGCAATAGTCGTATATGCATTCTAGGATGAGTTATCATACGATTGGCTTGGCTAGGCTAAGATAAGTTTAATTAGGATAATTTTGACTTCTGTGCTATACACAGACGTTCGGTCGATACCTGGCCTCTGCATTGCTCTGCTAACAACTGCTTTCCTCTGGGGAGGCCAGCAATAGTGGCCGTGGCACGTTTGGCTGAGTTAAGTAACGTTTGGCTGGACTGCTTCAGGTTAGGCTCGATCAGTATGGCATCGGCTTTCGTGCTAAGCATTCATATTCGTAGGATCTCTGTCATCTACAGTGCTCTACTCTGATATGATTCGCCCTTGTTTCGGTTAGGTTTGGATAGCTTTTACTTTCGTGGTATACGCTGTTATTCGGTGAATTTCTACGCTCCACTATTCTCTACTATTCTGTCCTCCACTCCGTGTAAGCCAGCAATAGTGGTCGCCGCACGTTCGGTTCATGTATGTTACGTCCGGTTATGCTAGCATTGGTTAGGTTAGGACGCGGCAGCTTTGACCTTTGTGCTATACACTGACATTCTATGGACTCCTGCGCTCTATTCCCCTCTAAAATCTTCTGCTTGGTGATGGGGATGCCATGAATGTTGGTCTAGGCACGTTGAGTTCGAAAATACTACGTTTGGCTATGTTACGCTTTGTTAGGTTAGGTTGTGGTTGCTTTGACTCTTGTGCTCAACACTGCTATTCTATGGACTTCTGGGCTATACTGTGCTCTACTATACTCTGCTCGACCCAGCGGTGACCAGCAGTAGGCGTCGTGCCACGATAGTCTGAGTTATGTTACGTTTGGTTAGGCAAGGTTGGGTTAGCTCTAACTACGATGGCTTTGACATTTCCGCTATCCACTTATATTCGTTGGATTTCTGCGATCTACTGCGCTCTAGTATGTGTTGCTGGGCACTGGGGAGGCATGCAATTGTGGTCTCGACACGCTAGGTTGAGTTATGTTACACATATCTTGTCTGTGTTAGGTTAGGTTTGGTTCGGATAGTTTTGACATTTCTGCTATAAAAAGCTACTAGGTCGATATCTGCTCTCTGCGTTGCCCTACTAGCATCTGCTTTCCTCTGGGGATGCGAGCAATGGCGGACGCGGCACGTTTTGTTGGGTTAGGTTACATATGGCTTGGTTAGGCTAGGTTTGGTTTATTTATGGTGGTTTTGGCTTTTGTGCTATACACTGCTATTCGTCGGACTTCTGGACTCTATCTTGAACACTATGTACTGCTTGGCTGTGTGGATGCCAATAATAGCGGTCTAGGCACCTGGGGCTGTGATATGTTGCGTTTGGATGGGTTACGTTAGCCTCGGCCATGTTAGGGTATTCCGACTTTTCTGTTATTCACTGCGATTCTATGGATTTCTATGCTCTTCTCTCCTCTTTTGTGCTTCGCTTGACTCTGTGAAGGCCAGCAATAGAGGTCGGGTCAAGTTAGGTTGAGTTAAATTACGTTTGGCTAGGTTAGGCATCGTTGTGTTAGGGTAGGATATCTTTGATTTTTGTGTCATACACTGCCATTCCACGTTCTTCCGCCTCCTACTCTCCTCTAGTATGTTCTGCTTGTATATGGGGAGGCCAGCAGTAGTGTTCTCGGCGAGGTAGGTTAAGTTAAGTTGCGTTTGGCAATGTTATGTTTGGTTAGGTTAGGATGCGGTTGCATAGACTTTTGTGAAATACGCTGCTATTCTGCGGGCTTCTGCGCTCTACACTTTTCTACTATTCCCTGTTCGACTTTCGGGATGCCAGCAATAGTGTTCACGGCATGTTCGGTTGAGTCAGATAACTTTTGGTTAGGATAGCTTACGTTGTGTTAGGTTGGGATATCTTTGACTTCTGTGCTGTACAATGCTATTCTATGGTCTCCTGCGCTCTACTCTGCGCTACCACACTCTGCTCGTCTCTGCAGGCGCCAGGACTAGTGGTCACGGCACGTTAGGTTGGGTTATGCTACGCTTGGTTATGTCAGGATTAGTTGTTTGGATGGTATAGCTCTAATTCTTGTGCATTACACTGCTATTCGGTCGAATTTAGCATTCCAAATTGCACCGCTATACTCTGCTTGGCTCCAGTGGGGCCAGCAGCAGTGCTCGTGGCACCCTAGGTTTGGTAACGTTACGTCTGTTTATGTTACATTTGGTCAGGTTAGGACAGGACGGCTTTGACTTTTGTGCTCTACACTGCTATTCGGTGAATTACCGCGCTCTACTCTGCTCTAATATGTTCTACCTTGCTCTGGCGAGGAAGCAATACAGTGCTCTAATATATTCAGTTTTTCTGTGGGAAGGCCAGCAATAGTGGTCTCGGCGCTTTACGTTAGGTCAGGATAATTCGGTCAGGTTGTGTTATGCTAAGCTCGGTGGTGTTCTGCGCTCTACTGAGCTTCTGAATGTACTGCTAGTATCTGGCATGGGCAGCAGTAGCGGTCTCCACATGGTAGGTTGGGTTATGCTATGTTTGGCTGTGCTCTGTTTGTTTGAGTTATGCCTTGGTGGCTATGACATTTCTGATACACATTGCGGCTTTATGGACTTCTGCGTTCTACTCTATACCAATATGTTCCACTTATCTCTAGGGAGGCCAACAGTAGTGGTCGCTGCACGTTAGGTTGTGTTATGTTCCATTTGGTTAGGTTGGGATCGGATATCCTTGAGTTCAGCGCACTCACCTGCTATTTGGTGGACTACTGCGTCCTACAGCGCTCTAATATCTCCATCTTGGATCCGGCAAGCCCAACAATAAAGGTCACGGCACTTTTTGTGGGGTCAGGTTAAGCTCGGTTATGTTGGGTCAGGTCAAGTTTGGACAGGGTATCTTTAACTTTCGTGCTGTGCACTGATATTCGTTGGATTTCTACGCTTTACTGTGCTCTAGTATATACTGCTTTGTTCTGGAGAGGGCGGCAATAGCGGTCTCGGCACGTTATGTTGAGATAGGATATGCTTGGCTATATTCTGTTTGCTTGGGTTAGGTTTGTGTAGCTTTGACTTTTATGGTATAGACAGCGAATCTATGGATTTCGGCGTCCTATGCTATACTAGTGTATCATGCTTTCTTCTGGGGAGGCCACCAATAGTGTTCGCGGCACGTTTGGTTGAATTACTTTACGTTCCGTTATGTAACGATTGGTTACGTTTGGAGAGGATAACTTTGACTTTGTCTCCGTAGTCGGCTATTAGGTGGATTTCTGCTCCCCACAGCGCTCTAATTCTTTCAGGTTGGCTGTGGGAAAGCCGGAAATAGTGGCCTCGGAACGCTACGTTGTATCAGGTTACGTTCGATTACGCTGGGTTTTGCTAAGCTTTGTAAGGACAGCATCGTCTTTTGTGCTGTACACTGCTGTTCGGTGGATCTCTGCAATCTACGGTGCTCTAGCATGTCCTGCTGGACTATGGGCTTGCCAGGAATAGTCGTCGCAGCACGTTTGGTTAAGTTAGTATACGTTTGGTTATGTTACGTTCCTTTAGGTTAGGAGAGAATGTCTTTGACTATAGTGCCATTGTCTGCTATCAGGTGGAACTCTGCACTATAAGGTGACCTAATATTTTCAGCTTGACCCTGGCAAGGCCAGCAGCAGTGGTCTCAGCCCGTTTCGATGAGTCAGGCTACGTTCGGTTAAGTTGTGTTTGGCTAAGTCTGGTTAGAGTAGCTCTAGCTTTTGTGTTGTTCAGTGCGGTTCGGTGGATTTCTGCGCTCTACTGTGCTCTAGTATGTCCTGCTTGGCTCTGGAGTGCTTAAAAATCGCCGTTTCGTCACGATAAGTTGTGTCGGGCTATGTTTGGCTACGTCGCGTTGGGTTGGGTCATGTTTGGGTAACGTTGACTCTTCTGACATACACTGCGGTCACATGGATTTCTGCGTTCTACTTTCCACGAGTGTGTTCCGATTGGCTCAGTGGAGGCCGTCAATACTGGTCGCGGCACGCTAGGTTGAGTTCGGTTATGTTTGTTTATGTTACGATTCTTTACGTTAGTAGAGGATAGCTTGGACTTTAGTGCCATGGTATGCTATTAGGTGGACTTCTGCGACCTTCGGTGCTCCAATATTTCCAGGTTGGCTCTGGCAAGGCCAGCAATAGGTGTCTCGGCACGTAACATTGCGTCAGGTTACATTCGGTTAGGCTGGTTCAGGCGATATTTTGTCAGGGTGGCCAAAACCTTTGTGCTGTATAGAGCTATTCGGCTGATTTCTGCGCTCTACTGCGCTGTAGTATGCCCTGCTTGTCTCTGGGAAGGGCAGCAATAGCGGTATCGGCTCGTTAGGATGTGTTACGCTATGTTTGGAAACGATCTGTTGGCTTGGGGTAACCTTGGGTAACTCTGACTTTCCAGATATGCACTGCGATTCTATGGATTTCTGCGCCCTACACTCTACTAACGCATTTTCCTTCTGCCTGCGGCGGCCAGCAATAGTGGTCGCGGCACGGTAGGTAGGGTTAAGTTACGTTTGGTTAAGTTACAATTGCTTTGGTTAGGTGATGTAGCATTGATCTTAGTGCCTTAGCCTGCTATTAGGTGTATTTCTGCGCCCCACAGAGCTCTAATCCTTTCAGCTGGGCTCTGGGAAGGCCATGAATAGTTGTCCCTGCAGGTTATGTTGAGATAAGTTACGATCGGTTAGGGTTCGTCAGGAAAAGTTTGGTCAGTATAGCTCCATCTTTTGTGCTGAACACTGCTCTTCGGTGGATTTCCCCGCTCCACTGTGCTCTAGTATGCCCTGTCTGGCTCCGGAAATGGCAGCAATAGCGGTCTCGGCAACTTAAGTTCAGTAATGCTACGTTTGGCGATGATCCGTTCGTATGGGTTATGTTTGGGTACCTATGACTCTTCTTATATACACTGCGATTCTATGGATTTGTGGACTCTACTCTGCGCTAGTGTGTTCTGCTTGGCTCTGGGGAGGCCAGCAATAGTGGGCGCGTCACGTTAGGTTGAGTTAGGCTACATTTGGTTATGTTACGAGTAGTTGGGCAAGTGGAGGCTATCTTTGACTTTAGTGCTATAGTCTGCTATTAAGTGGACGCCTGTGCCCGATAGTACTCTAATACTTTCAGCTTGGCTCTGGGAAGGTCAGGTAAGGTGGTCTCGGCAGGTTATGTTGCGTCATGTTACGTTCGGTTATGTGCGGTCAGGCTATGTTTGCGCAGGGAAGCATTAGCTGTTGTGTTGAACGCTGCTTATCGGTGGACTTCTGCGCTTTGCTGTGCTGTAATATTTTCTGCTCGGCTCCGTGGAGGCCGGCGATAGTGGCCTCGGCACATTAGCTTGCGATATATTACGTTTGGTTTGGTTAGGTTATGTTTGGTTCTGCAAGAGTAGCTGTGACCTTAGTGCCATACACTGTTATTCGGTGGAATCCTGCGCTCTACTATATCATGCTCCGCCGTGGGGAGGCCAGCAAGAATTGCACCGGCGCGTTGGTCTGTGTTATGTTAAGTTTGGTCGAGTGAAGTTTGGTTATGTTAGGATAGTATAGCTTTGACTTTTGTACTGTATACTGCTATTCGGTGGAATTCTGCGTTATAGTGTGCTCTAGTATGCTTGGCTTGTCCCTGGGTTGGCCAGCAATAGCGGTATCGGCACGGTGGCTAGAGTTATGCTACGTATGGCTACGTTGCGAATGGTAAGGTTAGGACAGGACATCCTTGACCTTTGTGCTATACACTGCAATGTGGCGGGTTTCTGCGCCCTACTGTTCTCTAGTACATTATGCTTATCCCTGTGGAGGATTGCATTAGCGGTCTCGACACGTTAGGTTGTGTTTTGTTACGTTCAGTTAGGTTAAGATACGTCAGGCTATGTTGGGATACCTTCGACTTTGGGCCTGTACACTTAAATGCGGTGGATTGCTGCGCTCTAATTTGCTATAGTATATTCCGCTTGGCTAGGGTGTGCGCAGGAGTAGTGCTCTCGGCACGCTAGGCAGAGTAATGTTCAGTTTGGCTATGTTTCGTTTGCTCAGGTTAGGACATGGTAGCTTAGACTTTTGTGCTATACACTGCATTTCGGTGGACATCTGCGCTCTACATTTCCCTAGTATACTCCACTCGGCCCTCGGGAGGCAATCACTAGTTGTCGCGGCACGTTAGGCTTTGCTGGAATACTTTTCTCTGTGTTAGGATACGTTGAGGTAGGTTAGGACAGCACTGACTTATGTGCTACACACTGCTATTTCATGGACTTCTGCGCCATACTGTGCAAAATCGCAACGTGCTTTTCTCCGGTGTCGCCAGGAGTAGTGGTCGCGGCATGTTATATTGGGTCCTGTTCCGTTTGGTTTTGTTGGATTTTCTTATGTTTGGGTAAAATAGCTTTGACTTTTGTGATATTCACCGCTGTCGGGGGGATTTCTGCGATCTACTTTGCTGTACAATGATCTGCTTTGCTCTCTTGAGGCCAGCAATGGCGGTCGCGGCGCGACATGTTGGGTGTCGTTACCTTTGCTTATGCTCCGCTTGGCTGTGTTAGGACAGAATAGCTTATACTTTCATGCTATAGGCATGCTCTGCATTCTTCTGGGGAGGCTAGCAACGGTGGCCGCTGCGCGAAATGAAGGATTAGGTTACGTTCGGTTAAGGTAAGTTTGTCTGCGTTAGGATAGGGCATCTTGGACTTTTGTGCAGTACACTGAAATGCAGTCGGTTTCTGTCCACTACTGTGCTCCAGTATGTTCTGCTTGGCTCTGGGGAGGTCAGTAACAGTGGTCCCGCCATGTCAGGCTGAGATCGGCTACGTTTGGTTAGTTTATGTTACCTATGGTTAGGCTTGGGTAGATTCGACTTTCTGTTATACACTGCGATTCCATGGATTTCAGCGCTCTACTGCGCCCTAACACTCCCTGCTTGGCTCTTGGGAGGCCAGCAATAGTGGTCGCGTCACGTTAGTTTGAGTTAGGTTGCGTTTGGCTGCGACACGATTGGTTATGTTAGAATGGGCTAGCGTTGACTTTTGAGCTGAACACTGCTATCTGCGTATTTCTTCGCTCTACTGTGCTCTACTATGCTCTGCTCGACTCTAGGGAGGCCAGGAATAGTGGTCGTTGCACGACGGGTTCAGTTAGGTTACGTTTGGATAGGTTAGGTTAGGTTAGGTCAGGATAGGAGAGGTTAGCTATGACTTTTGTGCCGCACAATGCCATTCGGTGGATTTCTGCGCTCTATTGTGTTCTAATATGCCCTGCTTGGCTCTGTGGAGGCCAGCAATTGCGATCACGGCACGTTACGTTGGGTTAGGATTGGATGTCTTTAAATTTCCTGCTGTATAATGCGATTCTATTCATATCTATGTACTACTCTCCTTTACTACGTTCCGCTCGGGTCCGTGCATGCCAGCAATAGTGGTCGCGACGCATTAGATTGAGCCAGGTTAAGTTCGGCTATGTTACGATTGGTAAGGTTAGGATAGGATACCTTTGACTTTTGTGCTGTACACTGATATTCGGTGGATTTCTGCGCCCTCCTGTGCTCCAATATATTCTGCTCTGCTCTGAGAATTTCAGAAGCAGTGTCCGCGGCTCGTTAGGTTGTGTTAGGTTACGCTTGGTTATTTTAAGTTTGTTCGCGTTCGGTTACGATATCTCTGACCTTCGTGCTCTACGCTGCCATTCTATGAACCTGTTCGCTCTACTCTCCCCTAATATGCCCTGCCTGGTGGTGGGGAGTACAGCAATAGTTGGCGGGGCAGGTTAGGTTGTGGTTGGTTACGTTACGCTGCCATTCTATGAACCTGTTCGCTCTACTCTCCCCTAATATGCCCTGCCTGGTGGTGGGGGTACAGCAATAGTTGGCGGGGCAGTTTGCGTCTGCTTATGCTACGCTTGGTTAGGTTAGGATGGGATTGTTTTGAGTTTCGTGCTACACCCGGCTATTCTGTGGATATCTGCGTTCTACTGTGCTCCAGTATGCTCGGCTTGACGATGGGCAGACCGGCAATGGTGACCTCGGCGCGTTGGTTCCGGTCGGGCTGCGTTAGGTTTGGTTACGCTTGGTTTGGCAAGGCTAGGATAGCTTTGACTTTTGCGATATACACAGATATTCGGTGGGCGTCAGCGCTTTACTGTGCTCTAATATGCCCCGCTTGGCGCTGTGGAAGACAGCAATGTGGACTCGGAACGTTAGGTTGTGTTAGGCTCCATTTGGCTATGGCAGGTTGTGTCAGGTTAGTTTAGAGTACCTTTGACTTTTGTGCTTTGCACTCCGGTGCGGCGCACTTCTGCTCTCTCCTGTGCTCTAATGTATTCTGCTTTTCTCCGGGAGGTCAGCAATAGTAGTGTAGGCACGTTAGGCTGAGTTATGTTACGTTTGTATATGCTACGTTTGTTTAGGTTAGTATATGATGTGATTGACATTTGCTCTATACACTGCTATTCGGTGGATTTCTTCGCTTTTCATTGCTCTACTGCACTCCGCTCTACTCTGGGGAGGCCAGCAACAGTATTCTCGGCTCGCTAGGTTAAGTTAGGTTACGTTTGCTTGTATTGAATTTGGATATGTAGTTACTGAATAGAATTGGCTCTTGTACTATACACTGTTATTCGGAGTGTTCCTGCATTCCACCAAGCTCTATTACATTCCGCATGACCCTGGGTAAGACAGCAACAGGGGTCGCGCCACGCTAGGTTGAGATATGTTACGTTTGGTTATGTTACGATTAGCTATGTTAGTATACGACAGCTTTGACTTTTAAGCTACACACTACTGTTCGGTGCATTTTAGTGCTCTACTGTGCTGTAATACATTATGCTTGTCTCCGCGGAGGCCACCAATGTTGGTCTCGGCGAGTTAGGTTGCGTTCGGCTGCGTTTGGCTGGGTTATGACTTGCTACGTTCGGATAGGGTTGTGGGGACCTTCGTGCTATACACGGTTGTTCGCCGGATTTCTAAGCTCTTCTGTTCTCTAGTATATCCTGCTTGGCTCTGAGGATGCCGGCAACTGTCGTCTCGCCACGTTGGTTTGAGTTATCGCCACGTTTGGATTGGCTAGGATAGGATGGCTTTAACTTTTGTGCTGTACACTGCCTTTCTGTGGATTCCTGCTCTCTACACTGCTCTGTTATGCTCTGATTGGCTCTGGGGAAGCCAGCAATAGTGGTCATGGCTCATCAGGTTGAGTTATGTTACGCTTGGTTACGTTTCGTTTGGTGAGGTTACGTTAGGATAGTTTTGCCTTTTGTGCTATGCACTGCTTTCAGTGGATTTCTGCTCACTACTGAGCTCCAATATTCTCTGCTTGTATATGTGGTGGCCTGCAATAGCGGCCTCGGAACGTTAGGTTGAGTTAGGTAAAGTTTGGTTAGGGTAGGTCATGCTAACTTCGGTTAGGGTAGCTTTGACTCACGTAATGAATAAAACTTTTCTGTGAAATTCTGCGCTCTACTGTGCTCTAATATGTTCTTCTTGGCTCTGGGGTGGCCAGCGGTTATGATAACAGCACGTTAGTTTGTGTTCGGTTACGTTTGGTCAGGTTAGGTTATGTTAGGCTGCATATGGATAGGTTTGATTTTCGTACTATACACTGTGATTCGGCGAATTTCTGCACTCCACCGCGAACTAATATTTCTAGCTTGGCTCTGGGGAGGACAGGAATTGTTTTCTCGGCACGATTGACGGAGTTATGTTGCGTCTGGTTGTGTTAGGTTATGTCTAGTTCTGTATGGGTGACTTCGACTTTCTTGCTTTACGCTGCTATTCGGAGGATTTCTGCGCTCCACTGTGCTCTAGTATATCCTGCCTGGCCATGGAGAGGCAAAGAACTGTCGTCCTCGGCACGTTAGGTTGAGGTATGTTACGTTCGGTTGTGTTAGGTTAGGTTAAGTTCGGCTGGAATATCTACGGCTTTTCTGCTGTTCACTACAATGCGGTGGATTGCCGCTTTCTACTGTGTTCCGGTATATTCTGCTTGGCTCTGGGGAGGCCAGCAATAGTGGTCTGGGCACGTTAGGTTGGGATATGCTAGAATCTGTTATGTTACGTTCGGCGAGGTTAGGATAGGATAGATTAGGCTTCTATGCTATGATATTTGGATAGGTTAGGACAGGATTGCTTTGACTTTTGCGCTACACACTGATATTCGGTGGATTTCTACGCTCTGCGATGATGTACTATACTCTGGTCGACTCCAGGGAGGCTAGCAGTAGTGGCCGCTCCACGTTAGGTTGAGTTAGGTTACATTTGGTTATGTTATGCTAGCATGGGTTAGGTTCGGATATTTTTGACCCCTCTGCTATACGCTGCCATTCTATTGACTTCTGCTCTCCGCTCTCCTCTAATATGCTCTGCGTGTCGTTTGGGAGGCTCGCAACAGTGTCTTAGGTACGTTAGGTTGGGTTAGGTTTCGTCTGGTTATGTTACGTTTGGTTAGCTTGGGATAGATAACCTTGCCTTTTGTGCTATACACTGCATTCGGTGGATTTCTGCGCACTTTGCTGCTCTACTATACTCTTCTCGACGCTGGGAAGGCCAGAAATGGTGGTCGTTCATCGATGGGTTGGGTTAGGTAATGTTCGGTTTGGTTAGGTTAGGTTAGGTTTGGTTGGGATGTCTTTGACTTTTGTGTTACACGCTGCTATTCGGTGGTGTTCTGCGCTCTACTGTGCTATGGTGTGCTTTGCTTGGCTCTGGGGAGGCAATGAATACAGGTCTAGGCTCGTTAGGCTCGTTATTGTATGTTTTATTGCGTTAGGTTTGGTATCGTTAGGTTAGTATATCTTTGACTTTCGTGCTGTACACTGCTTTTCGGTCGATATCTGTGCACTGCATTGCTCCAGTAGCCTCTGCTTGTCTCTGGGGAGGCCAGGAATGGTGGTAGTGGCACTGTGCTTTAGCAAGGTAACGTTTGGTAAGGTTAGGTTTGGGAAAGTTTGATTAGGATGGCTTTGACTTTTGTGCTATACACTGCTACTCGATGGATACCTGCGCTATACTGTGTTCTTGTATTTTATGCTTGGATCTTGGGAGGCCAGCAATAGAGGTCTCGGCACGGTAGGCTTGGTTATGTAGCGTTTGGTTTAGCTTGGTTTGTCTATGTTCGGTAAGTATAGCATTGACCTTCGTGCCACACACTGTTACCCGGTGGAATTCTGCGGTCTATTTTGCTCTGCTATATTCAGCAGGGCCCTGGGGCGGCCAGCAACGGTGGCCACGACACGTTGGTTTCTGATATGTTACGTTCGTTTACGTGGCGATTAGTTATGTTAGGATATTGTAGCGTTGACTTTTGCGCTATATACTGCTACTCGATGGATTTATGCATCCTGCTGTGCTCTTATATGTTCTGCTTGGCTCTGGGGAGACCAGAAATTGTGGTCTCTGCACGTTATGTTGTGTTAGGCTACGTTTGGTTAGGTTATGTTTGTTGGGGTTTTATCCGCACGGCTTCCGCTTTCGTGGTATACACTCTTGTGCGGTGGATTCCATCGCTCTACTGTGATACGCTATACTCTGCGCGGCACCGGGGAGGTCAGAAACAGTGGCATCAGCACATCAGGTTCAGATATGCTACGTTTGGTTATGCTATGTTTGGTCAGGATAGGATACGACAGCTTAGACTTATGAGCTGTACATCGCTAGTCGGTGTATCCCCGCAATCTATGTTGCTCTATTATACTCTGCTCGACTCTGGGGAGGCCAGTGGCTGTGGTCTCGGCACGTTATGTTGAGTTATGCTACGATCTGTTAGGTTTGCTTAGGACATGTTAAGTCAGGGTATCTTCGACTTTACAGCGGTGTGGAGGTTTGCTGCGTTCCACTGTACTCCTGTACATTCTGCTTTGCTCTGGGTAGGCGAGCAATAGTGGTCTTGGCATGTTAGGCTGAGTTTGGTTACTTTTGGTTATATTACGATTGGTTTGATTCCAGCAGTATAGCTTTGACATTTTCGCTACACACTGGTATTCGATGAACTTCTGCGCTCTACTGTGATCTGATATACTCTGCTTTGCAAGGGTGAGGTCAGCAATGGAAGTCTAGGCAAGTTATGTTGGGTGAGGCTACGCTTGGCTTTGTTATGTTTGGATATGTTAGGGTAGGGTAGCTTTGACCTTTGTGCGGTAAACTGTTATTCGGAGTATTTCCGCGCTCTACTGTGCTCTAATATACTCTGCTTGACGCTGTGCATGCCAGAAATGGTGGTCACGGCACGATAGGATGTGTTACGCTTCGTGTATCTAGGTTTGGTTATGCCAGGTTAGGTCAGGATTTCCTTGACGTTTCTGCCTTGCACTTCAGTGCGGCGGATATCTGCGCCCTCCTGACCTCTATTATGTTCTGATTTGCTCTGGGAATTCCAGAAGCAATGACCGCGGCGCGTTAGGCTGTGTTAGGTTTCGTTTGGTTATGTTAGGTTTGTTTGGGTTGGGTTACGATATCTCTGACTTTCGTGCTATTCACTGCCATTCCATGGACCTGTACGCTCTATTCTCCACAAGTATGCTCCGCTTGGCCATGGGGAGTACAGCAATAGCTGGCTAGGTACTTTAAGTTTTGCTTGGTTACGTTTGGTTAGGTTATGGTAGGTCAGGCTATGCAAGGATGTACCCTCCTTTTCTGCTATACACTACAACGCGGCGGATTTCTGCGCACTCCTGCGCCCCAGTATATTCTGCTTGTCCCTGGGAGGTCAGCAATTGTGGTGTAGGCATCTTAGGTATTGTTAACTTACATTTGGCTATGTTATGTTTGGTTAGGTTAAGATAGGATAACGCTGACTATTGCTCTATACTCTGCTATATGGTGGATGACTGCGCTCTTCATTACTCTACTGCACTCTGCTCGGCTCTGTGCCGACCAGCAGTATCGGTCATGGCACGAATGGTTGGGTTACGTTTTGTTACGTTACGTTTGGCTTGGTAAGGACACGGTAGCTTTGACTTCTGCGCTTTACACTGCCATACGGCGGATATCCGCGCTCTACTGTAGTCTGATATGTTCTGCTGGGCTCTGGAGAGCCCAGCAATAGTGGCCGGGGCACGTATGATTTTGTTAAGATACCCTCGGCTAGGAAAGGTTGGGATAGATTTGGATTGCATAGCTTCGACTCTTTTGTTGTACACTACAATGCGGCGGATTCCTGCACTGTAGTGTTCTCTAGTGTATTCTGCTTGGCTCTAGGAAAGCCAGCAATAGTTGTCTCGGCACGTTAGGTTGGGTCAGGTTACGAGTGCTTACGTTAGGTTTGGTTAGGTTAGGACTGGAAAGCTTTGTATTTTGTGTTATACGCTGCTAGTCTTTGGATCTCTGAGCTTTACTGGGCTCTAGTATGTTCTGCTTGGCTCTGGGGACACCAGAAGTTTTGGCTTCGGCAGGTTATGTTGGGCTGGACTACATTTGGATCGGACGGGTAAGCTCAAGCATGGTTTGGATATCTTCGACTTTCGTGCTATACACGGCAATGCGGTGATTTTCGGCTCTGCACTGTTCTCTAGCAAATTCTGCTTGGCTCTGGGGAGGCCGGCAACAGTGGTCTCGCCACGTTGGTTTTTAGTCACGCTACGCTTGTTTATGTTACGATTGGTTAGGTTAGGATAGGATTTCTTTGACCTTTGTGCTGTACACTGCTTTTCGGTGGATTTCTGCGCTCTACCTTGCTGTAGCATGCTCCGATTTTCTTTGGGGATAGCAGCAATTGTGGTCTCGACTCGTTAGGTTCGGTTATGCTACGCTTGGTTTCGCTACGTTTGGTTATGTTAGGGTAGGATAGCTTTGACTTTAGCAACGTTCACTGCTATTCCGTGGATTTTTGCGCTATACTGTGTTCTAACGGGTTCTGCTTGGCCCTAGCGAGACCAGCAATAATCGGTGCGTCGCGTTATGTTGAGTTAGGCTACGATTGGCTGTGTTAGGTTGGTTCAGGAATGGAATGTGTACCATTAGCTTCTGGGCTACACGTTGCTATGAGGCGGGCTCCTGCGCTCTACTGTCCTCAAGTAAATCCTGTTTGCTTCTGGGGAGGACAGCAAAAGCGGTCGTGGCATGTTAAGCTGCCTTATGTTATGTTTGGTTATGTTATGTGACGTTAGGTCTGGTAAGGTTGGCTGTGACTTTCGTGCTATACACTCTTATTCGGTGGATTTCTGCCCTCTGTTGCGCTCTTCCATATTCTGCTTGGCCCTGGGGAGCAAAACCACAGTGGTTTCGGCACGTTGGTTTGAGCTGTGTTAGGTTTGGTTTACTGACCGTTGGCTACGTTAGGATAGGATAGTTTTGTCTTTTGTGTCATACACTGCTATTCGGTGGATTTCTGCGCTCTGCTCTCCTCAAATATGCTCTGCTTGGCGCTGGGGAGTGGCGTTTGCTTATGGCGCGTTTGTTTATGTTAGGAGAGAATAGCTTAGACTTTTGTGCCAGACACTGCTACTCGGTGGATTGCTGCCCTCCACTGCGCTCAAAGTGTTCTGCTTGGCGCTGTGGTGGCCCAAAATAGTGGCCTCGGCACGTCAGGTTGTGTGAGCTTACGCACCGTTTGGTTAGGTTAGGAAGGTCTGGCTACGATTTCCCTTTTTTGTGCTATACCCTGATATTCGGTGGATTTGTCCACTCTGCATTGCTCTACCGCACTTTGGCCGACCCTAGTAAGGCGAGCAACAGTGTTCGTGGCCCGTTCGTTGAGATAGGTTATGTTTGGTTAGGTTAGGCTAGGCTAAGATTGGTTAGTGGGGTTATGACTTTAGTGGTGTAGGCTGCTCTTCGGTAGATTCCTGTGATCTACATTGCTCTACAATATTCTGCTTTGCTCCGGGGATGCCAGCAGCACTGGTCGCGGCACGTTATGTTGGGTTATGCTACGCTTCATAAGGTTACATTTGGCTATGTTTGGCCAATATGACTTCCACTTTTGTGCTATTCACTGCAATGCGGTGGATTTCTGCGCACTACTCTGCTCTGGTACACCCTGCTTGTTTATGTGGTGGCCCGCAAAACCGGTCTGGACATATCAGGTTGAGCTATGCTACGTTTGGATATGTTACGTATGGTGAGTATAGGACACGATGGTATATACTTCTGTACTATACCCTGCCCTACACTGATTTCTGCGAACTACTGCGCCGTAATGTGTTCCGCTTGACTCTGGGGTGGCAAGCAATACTGGTTCCGTCACATTGGGTTTAGTTGTCTGCGTTTCTTTGTGGCAGGGTGGGAATGTTTGGTTAGGGTTTCTTTGACCTTTGAACTATACACTGCCGTTCGGTGGATTTCTGCGCTCAATACTGCTTTACTAAACTCTGCATGGCACTGGGGAGGCGAGCAATAGTCGCCGTGGCACGTTACTTTGAGTTAGGTTATGATTGGGTATGTTAGGTTAGGTTGAGTTTGGTTAGGATGGCATTGTCTTTCGTGCTATACACTAATATTCGGCTGATTCCTGTGATATTAAAGGGTGTAGCGTTTTCTGCTTGGCTCAGGGGATGCCAGAAGCAGTGGTCGGTGTACGTTACGCTGAGCTATGCTACGTTCGGTTAGGTTAGGTTACGTTAGGTTATGTTAGGATAACTTTGACTTTTGTGCTGTACACCAGTATTCGGTGTGTCTCTGCGCTCTACATTGCCCTACAATACTCTGCTAGACTCTGTGGAGGCAAGCAACAGCGGTCGCAGCACGTTAGGTTAGGCTAGGTTACGCTTTGTTCGGTTAGGAAATGATTAGGACGGTAAGGTTATCTTAGAGTTTCGTGCTATACACTGCTATTCGGAGTATTCCTGCGCTGCACTGTGCTTCTCTATATTATGCTTAGCCCTGGGAGTGCCAACAATATTGGTCTCGGCACGGTAGATTTAGCTATGCCACGTTCGGGTACATTACGTTTGGTGAGGTTACGATATGGTAATTCAGACGTATGTGTTAAACACTGCTATCCGCCGATTTCAGCGCCCTACTCCATTCTAATACTTTCTGCTTGGCTCTGAGGATGCCAGCGATAGTGATCACGGCAGGTTACGTTGAGTAATGCGACGTTTGACAAGTTTAAGTTATGTCAATCTCGGTGAGGTTACCTTTGCCTTTCGTGGTTTAAAATGCTTTTCGGGAGGCTTTTGCGCTCGACTGCGCCCTACGATATTCTTCTTGGCCCTGGAGAGGCCAGCAATACTCGCGGCTCGTTATGTTGCGTTAGGCACCGGTTGATTAGGCTATGCCAGTTTATGTTTGGTCAGGTCGTCTTCGACCTCCGTGCTGTACACTATTATTCGGCGGGTTCCTGTGATCTAATGTGCTCTACTGTATTCTGCTTGGTTCTGTGTAGCCCGGCAGCAGTGTTCGCGGCACGCTCTGTTGAGTTACGCTTCGTTTGGTTTGGTTACGATAGGTCAGATTATGTTATGATATCTTCGTCTTTTTTGCTATTCACTGCAATGCGTTGTATTCCTGCGAACTACTGAGCTCTAGTACACTCTTCTTGTCTCTGTGGATGGCAGCAATAGTTTCCTCGCAACGTTAGATTTAGTTAGGTTTCCTTTGGATATGTTACGTTCGGCTAGGTTAGAATAACCTACTCCGACTTTTGTGCCTTTCACTACTATTCGTTGAGTTTCTAAGATCTACTGCGCTGTACTGCATTCTGTTTGGCTCTGGGGAGGCCAGGAACAGTGGTCGCGGCATGTCACTTTGAGATATGCTACGTCCGGTTAGGTTAGGTTAGGTCAGGCTTGGTTAGGATATCTAGAGCTTTTGTGCTTTTCTCAGGAATGCGTTGGATTTCTGCGCCTTACTGTGCTCTAGTACATTCAGTTTGCCTCCGAGGAGACCAGCAATGGTGGTCTCGTCATGCTGGGTCGATTTCGGCAAAGTTCGTGTGTGTTACGTGTAGCTAAGTTAGGATAGGCTACGTTGACTTTTCGCTATTCGCTGCCATTCGGCGGATTTGTGGGATCTAATGGGCTCTAATATTCTCTGCTTGGCTGCGGGGAGGCCAGAAATATTTGTCTCGTCACGTCATGCTTAGTTACGCTACGTTTGGATAGGATGTGTAAGGTCATGCTAGGTCAGGGTATGTCTGACTTCTGTGCTATTCACTGCAATGCGGTAGGTTCCTGCGCATAACTGTGCTCTAGAGCATTCTGCTTCTATCTCTGGGGGCCAGCAATATTGGTCTCGTCACGCTATGTTGAGTTATATTACACCTGGTTAGGCTAGGTTGTGTCAGGTTAGGTAAGGATATACTTGGCTTTTGTGCTCCACACTGCTGTACGGCGGTTCTCTGCGCTCTAATGTGTTCTCATATGCTATGCTTATCTCTACGAAGGCCATCAATAGCGGCCGCCTCACGTTATGTTGAGTTATGCTACGTTCGGTCAGGTTAGGTTTTGCCAGGTTTGATCACGGTGGCCTGGACCTTTGTGCTATACCCTGCAATTTGGTGGATTTCTCCGCTCAACATAGCTCTACTATACTCTGCTCGACTCAGGGGAGGAGTGCAATAGTGAACGAGGCACGTTATGTCGAGTTAAGTCTCGTTTGGTTATGATAGGTTAGGCTATGTTTGGTCGGGAAAGCTGTAACTTTGGCATTATACCCTGTTATTCGGTGGATTCCTGTGGTATACTGTGCTCCAGTACATTATGCTTGACTCTGGGGACTCCAGGAGCTGTGGTCGCGGCACGTTATGTTGAGCTACCCTACGTTACCTTCGATTAGGTTAGGTCAGGTTAGGCTGGGGTATCTCCGACTAGTGTGCTAAACACTGCTGATCGGTTGATATCTGCGCTCCACTTTGCTCTACTATACTCTGCTCAACTCTGCGGGGCGAGCAATGGTGGCCGTGACACGTTAGGTTGATTTATGTTCCGATTGGTTTTGTTAGGTTAGGCTACGTTTGGTTAGTGTAATTTCGACTTTCGCGCTGTACACTGTTATTCGGTGGATTTCTATAACCCAATGTGATCTACTACTTTCTGCTTGGCTCTTGGGAGGCCTGGCACAGCGGTCGCGGCACGTTATAGTAAGTTGTGCTACGTTTGGTTAGGTGAGGGTACGCCAGGTTATGTTAGGTTATCTACGGCTTTTGCGCCATTCACTGCGATGCGGTGGGTTACTGCGCACTACTATGCTCTATTACGTTCTGCATGTCCCTGTGGAGACCAGTAATAGTGGTTTCGTCATGTTAGGTTGATCTAGGCTACGTTTGGGTGTCACGTTTGGCTAGGTGAGGAGAGGCCACTCTATCTTCTGTGCTATTCATTGCTATTCGGCGTTTTTCTTCACTCCAATGAGCTCTAGTACACTCCGCTTGGCTCTGGCGAGGCCAGCAATAGTGTTCTCTTCACGTTGGGTTGTGTTACGTTTCGTTTGGTTATGTTTGGTTATGTCAAGCTCGGTCAGGTTATCTTTGACTTTCGTGCTGTACACCGCTATTCGGAGTATTTGTGCACTCGTCTGTGCTGTACTGTATTCTCCTTGGCACTGGGAAGCCAGCAATATACGCGGCACGTTATGTTGTGGTAGGCTACGTTTGATTATGTCATGTTAGTTTATGTTCGGCTATGGAGGCTTCGACTTTCCTGCTGTACACTGTTTTTAGGCTGGTTCCTGTGATCTACCCAGCTCTACTGCATAATTCTTGGCTCTGTGATGTTCGGCAGCAGTGATTACGGCACTCTTTTGTGTTACCCTACGTTTGGTTACGTTAGGTTAGGTCAGGTTATGTTAGGACGTCTCCGACTTTTGTGCTGTCCACTGCAATGCGGATGATTTCTGCGATCGACTGTGCTGTAGCATACTCCGCTTGTGTCTGTGGGGGCCAGCAATAATTGTCTCGTCATGTTATGTTGGGTTAGGTTACGTTTGGTTATGTTACGTTTGGTGAGGTTAGGATGGGATAGTTTAGACCTTTGTGTCATACACTGCTCTTTGGTGGATTACTGCGAACTACATTACCCTACTATTCTCAGATCGACTCTGGGGAGGCGAGAAATGGTGGTCGCTGCATGTTAGGTCGAGGTAGGTTACGTTCGGTTAGGTTAGGTTAGGTTAAAATAGGTTACGATAGCTACGGCTTTCGTGCTATATACATTTATCAGGTGGATTTCTGTGATCTACTGTGTTCTATTGCATTCTGCTTTGCTCCGGGGAGGCCAGGAGCAGCGGCCTCTGCACGTTATGTTGAGATACGCTACGATGGGTTAGGTTATGTTATGTCAGGTTGTGCTATGATATCTGCGGCTTTTTCGCTACTCACTGCAATGCGGTGGGTTTCTGCGCTCCACCATGCTATAGAACATTCTGCTTGTCCCTGTGGAGGTCTGCACTAGCGGTTCCGTCATGTTAGGTTGAGTTAAGTTACGTTTGGATATGTTACGCATAGCCAGGTTAGCGTATGCTACTTTGACATTTGCGCTGTTCGCAGCTACTCGGCGTATTTCTCTAACCTAATGCGGTCTACTACTTTCTGCCTTGTGCTGTGGAGGCCAGGATCAGTGCTCGCGGCACGGCATGATGGGCTATGCTGTGTTTGGTCAGGTAAGATTATGTTAGATTAGGTTAGGGTTCCTAAGGGATTGAGCCATTCACTGCAACGCGGCGGATTTCTGAGCTCTAGTGTGCTGTAGCACATTCTGCTTGTCTCTGTCGAGGCCAGCAATAGTGGTCTCGCAATGTTATGTTGAGATATGCTACGTCCAGGTATGTTACGATTGGCGAGGTTAGGCAATGGTAGTTCCTACATTCGTGATATATACTGAAATCGGCGGATTTCTGCTCTCGACTGTGTTCTAATATTTTCTGCTTGACTCTGGGGTCTCCAACGATAGTGATCTCTGCACATTAGGTTGAGTTATGTTATGTCAAGCTCGGCATGTTATCTTTGATTTTCGTGCTATACACAGCAGTTCGGAGAATTTCAGCAATCCACTGTGCTCTACTATATTCTGCTTGGCCCTGGGGTGTCCAGCAATAGTCGCGGCACGTTATATTGAGCTAGACTACGTTTCATTAGGTTATGTTATGTTCCATTTGGATAGGGCACCTTCGACTTCTGTCATATTCACAGCAATGCGTACGACCTTTGCGAACTACTGTGCTCGAGTACACTTTGCTTGTCCCTGTGGAGGTCGGCAATAGTTGTCTCGACATGTTATGTTGAGTTAGGTTATGTTTTGTTATGAATCGTTTGCTACGTTAGGATGGCCTACATATAATTATGTGCCTTACACTGCTATACGGTGGGCTTCCGTGATCTACTTTTCTTTACTATATCCTGCTTGTCTATGGGGAGGCCAGGAGCAGTGGACGCTGCAAGCTATGTTGAGCTATGCTACGTTTCGTTAGGTTAGGTTAGGGCTGGTTGTGGTAGGATAACTGCCGCTTTTGTGCTTTTCGCTGCAATGCGGTGGATTTCCGCGCTATACTGTGCTCTAGTATATTCTACTTGGATCTGGGGAGGGCTGCAATAGTGGTCTCTGCACGCTATGTTGAGTTAGCCTACGTTTGGTTAGGTTAGGTTATTCCCGGTTCGGTTTCGGTGTCCTGGACTACTTTGCTATACGTTGCTACTCGTAGGATTTCTGCGCTCAACATTTCTCTACTGTTCCCGGCTCGGACCAGGGGGGGGAAGCAATTGTGGCCGTTGCATGTACGTTGAGTTATGTTTCGATAGGTTAGGTCATGTTAGGCAATATTTGGTAAGGTTAGCTTTGACATTCGTGATATGCACATTCGTACGTCGTGCTTCTGTGATATATTATGCCCCACTACGTTCAGCTTTGCTCTGGGGAGGCCAGGAGCAATGTCACGGCAAGTTATGTTGATCTATGGTACGTTTTGTTAGGCTGGTTAGTGTAGGTTAGGTTAGGATACCCACGGCTTTTGTGCTATTCACTGCAATGGGGTGGATTCCTGCGCACTACAGTGCATTAGTACATTCTGCTTGTATCTTTGGGTTCCAGCAACAGTGGTCTCGTCATGTTAGGTTGAGCTATGTTACGTTTGGTTGTGTAACGTGTGGTTAGGTTAGGAGACGCTACTTTGACTTTTGTGCTATGCACTGCTATTCAGTGGATCTCTGCGCTCTAGTGTGCTGTAATATGCTCTACTTGACACTGGGGTGCCCAGTCATAGCGGTCTCGGCACGTTAGGTTGATTTAGGTTAGGTTTCATCAGGTTAGGTTAGGACGGTTATGTTAGGATATCAACGGCCTTTGTGCACTACATTGCAATGCGGTGGATTTCTGCTCTCTGCTGTGTTGTAGTACATTCTGCCTGACGCTGGAGAGGTCAGCAATAATGGTCGTGGCACGTTAGGATTGTCTCCGTTATGTTTGGCTTGGATACGTTATGTCAAGTTCGGTCATGTTATCTCTGACTTTCGTGCTGCACACTGCTATTCGGGGGCTCCTGCGCTCGGCCCTCCTCTACCATATTCTGCTTGGCCCTGGGGAGGCCAGGAGCAGTGGTCACGGCGCGTTACTTTGAGCCATGATACGTTTTGTTAGGTTAGGTTACGTCAGGATACGTTACGATATGTGCGGCTATTGTGCTCTTCACTTCAGTGCGGTGTTTTCCTGCAAACTACTGTGCTCTAGTACATTCTGCTTGTACCTGTTGGCGCCAGCAATACTGGTCCCGTCGTGTTAGGTTGAGTTAGGTTGCATGTGGATATGTTACGTTTGGCTCGGTTAGGATAGGCTACTTTGACTTTTGTGCTATGCACTGTTATTCCGTGTATATCTGCGCTCTTGTGTTCTCTAATATGCTCTGCTGGGCTGTGGGAGGCAAGCAATAGTGGTCTCGGCACGTTGTGTTATGTTACACTACGTTTGGGTAGGTTAGGTTATGTCTAGTTAGGTCAGGATATGTTCGGCTTTTGTGCTATATACGGACATGGAGTGGATTTCTGCGCTCTAGTATTCTCTGCTTGTCCCTGTGGAGGTCGGCAGTGGAGGACTCGGCATGTTTGGTAGAGTTATGTTACGTTCAGTGGTGTTACGTTTGGCTTGGTTAGTATAGGCTACTTCTACATTTGTCCTCTATACTGCTATACGCGTCTTTCTGTGATCTGCGGTTCTCTTCTATATTCTGCTTATCTCGGTGGATGCCAGTAATAGCGGTCGCGGCACGTTAGGTTGAGCTAGGTTACGTTTGGTTAGGCTAAGTTAGGTTAAGTGTTGTTAGGATAGCTTTGACTCTCGTGGTATACACCGTTAATCGGTGTATTCCGGTGATCCACTTAACCCTACTATTTTTTGCTTGGGCATGGGCAGGCCAGGAGCTGTGGTCGCTGCACGTTATGATGAAGTATGATAAGATTGTTTACGTTAGGTTAGGTCAGGTTATGCCAGGATACCTGCGGCTTTTGCGATATTCACTGCATTGCGGTGGATTCCTGCGCCCTGCAGCGCTCTGGTACACTCTCCTTGTCTCTGTGGTGGCTAGCAGTGGTGGTCTCGTCAAGTTGGGTTTAGCTATGTTACGCTTGAACATGTCACCTTTGGCTAGATTAGGACAGGATACATTGTCTTTTGTGCTGTGCACCGCAATTCGGTAGGCTTCTGCGACCTCATTTGCTGCGACATGCTCTGCTTGGCTCTGCGGTGGCCAGTAATAGTGGTCGCGGAACGTTACGTTGAGTTGTGTTACTTTCGTGCAGGTTAGGTTTGGACAAGGTGGGGAAGGATAGAATAGACCATTTTGCTATATAATGCTGTTCCCTAGATTTCTGCGCTCTACCGTGCTCTACCAACCTCTGCTCGTCTCTAGGGTGGCCAGTAATAGTGGTCCCATCAAGATAGTTTGATTTCTGCAAAGTTTAGCTATGTTACGTTTGGTTAGGGGCGGAGAGGGTAGCATTGACTTTTGTGCTATTGTCAGCTGTTCGGTGAAATTCTGCGCTACGCTGTGCCCTAATATGCTCTGCCTGACTTTGGGGAGGCCAGCAGTAGTGATCTCGGCAGGGTAAGTTGAGTTGGGTTACGTTTGGTGATGATATGTCAGCCAGGTTTATGTTGGGATGGCTTCGGCTCTTCTGCCATACATTGCCATCGTTTGAAATTCTGGGCTCTACTCGCCTTTGATACGCTCTGCTTGGCGATGTGGTGGCCAGCAATAGTGGTCTTGGCACGCTAGGTTAAGCTATGTCACGCTTCGTAGGGGCCACTAATAGTTGTCTCGGCCCGTTCGGTTGTGGTAGGCTACGTTTGGCTAGGTTAACTTCGCTTTGGTTATGTTCGGGTATCTTCGGCTTTTCTGCTATACACTGCGTTTCTATGGACGTCTCCGCCCTTCTCCTTTCTATTATGTCGTGCTTGGCTCGGTGGAGGTCAGCAATACTGGTGGCGGCAGGTTAGGTTGAGCTGGATAACGTTCAATTGTGCTACGTTACACGGAGTTAGGTCAGTATGGCTTTGCCTTCTGTGAGCAAAACTTCGGTTCTATGGACCTCTGGACTCCACACAGAGCTATAATATTCTGATTGTCTCTGGGGACGCCAGCAATAGCGCTCGCGGTACGTTAGTTTGTGTTTTGGTACGTTTGGTGAGGTTAGGTCAGGTTAGGTTTGGTCAGGATATCTTTGACTTTTGTGATCTAAACTGTAATTCTGTGGATTTCTGCGCTCTACTGCGCTCCACCGCATTCTGCTCGGCCCTCGGGTGTCCAGCAGAAGTGGTCGCGTCTCGTTACGTTGAGTTATGCTTCGCTTGGTTAGATTATATTTGCTTGGGTTATGCTTGGATGGCTTTAACTTTACTGCTATAATCTGCTGTTCCATGGATTTCTGCTCTCTACTCACCTCTATTATATTGTGCTTAGCTCTGCGGAGGCCAGCAATAGTTGTCTAGGCACGTTATGATGGATCATGGTGCGCTTGGTTATTCTACGTTTGGTTAGGCTAGGTAGGATAACATCGACTTTTGTGCTGTACACTGCCTTTCGTCGGATCTCTACTCTCCACATTACTCTAGTACACTCCGCTCGACCGAGGGGGTGCTATTAATAGAGGTCTCGGAACGTTCGTCTTATTTTTGCTACGTTTGGTTGTGTCACGTTTGGTTAGGTTAAGAGAGGATAGCATTGATTTTTGTGCTGTATACTGCTATTCGGTGGACTTGTGCCCCATACTGTACTCTAATACGCTCTGCTTGGACCATGGGAGGCCAGCAATTGTGGTCTCGGCACGTTAGGTTAGGTTAGATTGCGTTTGGTAATACTACGTTTGGATATGTTAGGATAGGATAGCTTTGACTTTTGTGCTATCTCCGATATTCGGTGGACTTCTACGCTCAGCATTGCTCCAATGTACTCTGCTCGACTCTGACGGGTGTAGTAATGTTGGTCTCGGCCCGTTAGGTGTGGTTAGATTACGTTTGGTTCGTTATGTTAGCTTGGGTTATGTTTGGATAGATACGACTTTCGTGTTGCACACGTATGTTCGGCGGATTTCTGCGCTCTACTGTGCTCTAATATGCTCTGCTTGGCTCTGGGGAGGCCAGTAACTGCGGCCTCGACACGATAGTTTCAGATAGGATACGTTTGGTTATGTTACGTTAGCTCTGGTTGGGTTTGGATAGCTTTGACTCTTCTGCTATACACTGAGATTCCATAGATTCTTGTCCTCCACTCTACTCTATTATGTTCTGCTTGGCCGTGTGGAGGCCAGCAATACTAGTCGAGGCACGTTAGGTTGGGTTTGGTCACGTTTGGTTAGGTTAGGTTTGTTTGGGTTAGGTTAGGATATCTTGGACTATCGTGCTATACACTGCCCTTATGTGGGCCTCTGCGCTCTACTCTCCTCTAATGTGATCTGCTTGGTGCTGGGGATGCCGGCAATAATGCTCCCGTCATGTTGGGTTGAGTTATGTTACGTTCGGTTGGTTTACGATTGGTTAGGTTGGGAAAGGATATCTTTGACTTTTGTGCAATACGCTGCTATTCGGCGGACCTCTGCCCTCTTCGTGGCTCTACAATGCTTTGCTGGAATCTGGGGAGGCCAGCAATAGTGGTCGTGGCACTATATGTTTTGTTAGGATACGCTTCGTAATGTTACGGTTTGTTAGGATAGGATAGGGTAGCTGCGACTTTTGCACTGTACTCCGCTATCCGGAAAGCTCCTGCGCTCTACTGAGCTACAATATTCCCTGCTTGGTTGCGGGGATGCCGGCAATAGAGGTCCCGGCGCGTTAGGTTGAGTTAGGTTACGTTTGGTTATGTAAGGTTGTGCTAGTTTCGGCTGGGATAGCTTTGACTTTCGTACTATTCACTGTTATTCGGTGGATATCTGTGATCTGCTGTGATCTAATACATTTTTCTTGGCCCTGGGCGGCCAGCAGCGGTTGCCCCGGCGCGTTGGTTTGAGACACATTACGTTTGGTTATGTGACAATTGTTTATGTTTGTGTAGGATATATTCGCCTTTCGTGCAATACACTGCTGGCCGAGGAATTTCTGCGCTCTACTGCGCCCTAATATATTCTGGATGGCTCTGAGAAGCCCAAAACTGCTGGTCCCGGCTCGTGAGGTTGAGATAGGTTACTCGAGGTATCTTTACATTCGGTTAGGTTAGGATGTGATAGCTTTGACATTTGTGCTATGCACTGCTGTTCGGGAGTTTCCTGCGCTCTACGTTGCTCTAATGCGCTCTGCTTCGCTCTTGGGAGGCAAGCAGTTGTGTTCTCGGCACGCTAGCTTCAGTTAGATTACGTTCGGCTATGTTCCGATTGGTTAGGTTAGGACAGTGTAGCCTTGGCTTATGTGGTATGCAATGATATTCTATGGATTCCTCAGATCTTCACTTCTCTTATATGTGGTGCTCTAGGGAGGCCAGCAACTGTTGCCTCGGCCGGTTATGTTGAACTATGTTACGCTCGGCTTCGTTACGTTTGGTTAGGATAGAGTAGAACAGCATTGACCTTTTGGCTATACATTGCTATTCGGTGTACTTCTGCAACCTGCTGTGCTCTAATATTTCCTGCCTGGCTCTGGGCTTGCCAGCAATACTGGACTCGGCACGTTGGGTTGAGCTATGTTTCGTTGGCCATGTTCCGTTTCGTTAGGTTTGGACAGAATAGCTTCGACTTCTGTGCTATACACTTCTATTCGGTGGATTTCTGCGCTATGCTGTGCTCCAATATTCCCTGCTTGGCTCTGGGGAGGCCAGCAATTGTAGTCTCAGCACGTTAGTTTGACTTGTGTTACGTTCGGTTAGGTCAAATTATGCTAATTTCGGTGAGGATTACTTAGGCTTTAGTACTATACACAGACACTCGTTGGATATCAGCGCTCTACTAAGCTCTAGCATAACCTGATTGGCCCTAGCGAAGCCAGAAGTAGTAGTTGCGGCACGTTATGTTGAGATAGGCTAGGTTTGGGTAAGCTACATTTGGTTGGACTAGGTTCGGGTAGTTTTCACTTTTCTGTTATACACTGCTATTCAATGTATTTCGGTGCTGTCCTCTCCTCTAATCTGTCCTGCATCGCTCCGCGTAGGGCAGCAATAGTGGTCTCGTCACGATAGCTTGAGGTAGGTTACGTTTGGTTACGATATGTTTGGACAGGTTAGGACAGAGTAGCTTTGACTTTTGCGCTATGCACTGCTTTTCGGTGGATTTCAGCAACCCACTGTGCTCTAACATTTTCTGCTCTGGCTCTGTGGGGGCCAGCAATATTGGTCTCTGCACGTTAGGCTGAGAAAGGTTACGCTTGGCTATGAGACGATTGGTTATGTTAGGATAGGGTGCCTTTGACTTTCGTGCTATGCACTGCGATTCGATGGAACTCTGCATTCTACTGTCATCTAACGTGTTCTTCTTGCCTGCGGGCAGATCAGCTATAGTGGTATCGGCACGATAGTATGAGTTATGTTATGCTTGGTTACATTACGCTTGGCTATGTTAGGACAGGATAGCTTTGACTTTTGTGCTATACACTGCACTTGTATATATTTCTGCGCCCTACTCTCCCCTGATATGTTCTGCACAGCTCTGGGGTGGGCAGAAATAGACATCTCATCACGTTATGTTGAGATTTGTTTCGTTTGGTTACGTTACGTTTGGTTTTGTTTGGATAGGATATGTCTCCCTTGTGTGCTACTCACTGCTTTTCCCTGGATTTCTGCGCCCTAACGTCGCTACTGTGTTCTGCTTGGTGCTGGGGAGGCCAGCAGCAGTGGTCTCTGCACGTTATATCGAGTAATGCTTCGTTTCGTTTGTTTAGGTTAGCTCAGGTAAGGTTTGGATGTCTTTAACAGTTGTGCTATACACTGCATTGTGGCTGATTTGTGCGCACACCTGTTCCCTAATATTTTTTGTTCGGATCTGTGGAGGCCAGCAGTAGTGTCCTCAGCACGTCACGTTGAGTTAGGCTACGTTTTGATAGGTTATGTTAGTTTGGGTTATGTTCGGATAGCTTTGACATCTCTGGTATACATTGCGGTTCAATGGATTTCTGTTCGCTGGTCCACTCTAATATATTCTGCTCGGCTCTGGGGAGGCCTCCAATAGTGGTCGAATCACGTTAGGTTTAGCTAGATTATGTTCTGTCATATTACGATTGGATAGGTTAGGAGAGGTCAGCTTTGACTTTTATGGTGTAGACTGTTGTTCCGTTGATTTCTGCGCCCCAGTGTGCCCTTGTATGTTCTGCTTGTCCATGGGGAGGCCAGCATCTGTGTTCTCGACAGGGTAGCTTGAGCTCGGTAAGTTCGGTTATGTTACGTCTGGTTGGGTCAGGATATGGTAGCTTCGACTCTCGTGCTATACAGTATTATACGATGGTTCTCTGCGCTCTGCTTTGTTGTACTATATTCTGCTTGGTCCCGCGTAGGACAGCAATGGTGGTCGCGGCACGTTTTGTCGAGTTAGGTTACGATGGGTAGGGTTAGGTTAGTCGGTGTTAGGTCCGGGTTGCTTTTAGTCTTCTGCTCTGAACTGCGTTTGTTATGGATTTCTGTTCACTGGTCCCCTGTAATATGTTCTGTTCGGCTCGGGGAAGGCCAGCAATAGTGGTCGCGTCACGTTAGATGGAGATAAGTTTCGTTTGGTGATGTTAAGGTAGCATATGTTAGGATATCATAGCTTTTGCTTTTGTGCTGTAGACTGCTGTTCGGTGGATATCTGCCCCCGATTGTACCCTAGTATGGTCTGCTTTGCTCTGGGGAGACCAGCATTAGTGGTCTCGGCACTTTGTGTTGAAATATTCTACGTTTGGTTCGTTTAGATTTGTCCAGGTAGGGATTTGATATTTTTGCCTTTTGTGCTATAGACTGCAATGCGGCGGGTTTCTGCGCTCTTCTGTTCTCTGGTATATACTGCTTGTCTCCGCGGAGGCCACCAATAGTTGTCTCGACACTTTAGGTCGAATTAGGTTTCGTCTGTTTATGACTCGATTGGCTTTGTTAGGATACGATAGCTTTAACTCTTATGCAGCACCCAGCCCTTCGGTGGAGTTCTGCGCCCCTCTGTGCTCTGGTATGTTCTGCTTCGCTCCGGCGAGACCAGCAATAGTGGTCCCTTCACGTTAGGCTGAGATGAGTTACGTTTGGTTTGGCTAGGTGTTGTGCTATATACGGTAAGGCTATCTATGACTTTCGCGCTATACACTGTTATTCGATGGATTTCTGCTTCCTACTGAGCTCTAACATGTTATCCTTGGCCCTGGGGTGGCCAGAAATGGATGTCTTGTCACGTCAGGTATAGTTATGTTACATGCGGTTACGTTACATTTGGTCAGTATAGAATAGGGTAACTGCGACCTTTGCGTTATACACTGCTATTCCGTGGATTCCTGCGATCTACTGGGCTAAAGTAAGTTCTGCATCGTTCTGTGGAGTATAGCTGTTGCTTTCTCGGCACGATGCGTTGAGCTATGCTACGTTTGCTTAGTTTAGGTTGGCTCAGGTAAGGTTTGTATATCTTCGACTTTTGTGCTATACACTGCAATGCGGCGCATTTCTGTCCTCTACTGGCCTGTATTTTATTCTGCTTGCCTCTGGGAGGCCAACAGTGGAAGTCTCGTCACGTTGTCTTGAATTAGGGTACGTTTGGTTAAGTTACGATTGTCTACGTTAGGATAGGGCAGCTTTGACTTTTGTGCTGTACAGTAATGTTCCGTGGATTTCTACGCTCTACAGTGCTCTAGCATGTTATGCGTGGCGCTGGGGAGGCCAGCAGTTGTGTACACGGCACGTTAGGTTCTGATCGGTTGTGTTCGTTTATGTTACGGTTGGCAAGGTTAGGATAGTGTAGCTTTGTCTTTTGCGCTGTGCACTGCTTTCGGTGGATTTCTGCTCTCCAATGCGCTCTAATATGCTCTGCTTGGCCGTGGGAGGCCAACAATATTGGTCTCGTCACGTTTTGTTGAGTTGCGCTACGTTGGAACAGGTTATGTGAGGCTATGTTCTGTCAGTTTATGTTTGACATTTGTGCTCTGCACTGCAATGCGGTGAATTCCTGCGCTATGCAGTATTCTAGTATTATCTGCTTGGCTCTGGGGAGGGCAGCATTATTGGACTCGGCACGTTAGGTTGAGTTAGGATATGTTCGGTTATTTAAGTTTGGGATAAGGTCGTTAACGGTAGCTCCGACGTTCGTGTTATACACTGATGTTCGGTGGGTTTCTGCTATCGACTGCGCTCTACAACATTCTGCTTGGCCCTGGGAAGGCCAGAAATAGCGGCCGTGGCACGTTGTTTTGAGGTAGGATAGGCTTGGTTAGGTTACGTTAGCTTGGGTTTGGTCTCGATAGGTGTGACTTTTGTGCTATACGCTGCGTTTCTGTGGACTTCTGGGTATTCCTCTAGTAAGCTCTGTTGGGCGTTGTGGAGGCAAGAAATGGTGCTCGGGGTACGCTAGGCTGAGTTATGTTACGTTCGGTTACGTGAAGGCTGTGTATGTCGGTACAGGATAACTTTGACCCTTGTGCTATACATTGCTATACGGTGGCCATATGCGCTTCAGTGTGCTCTAGCATGTCCTGCCTGCCTCAGGGGCTACCAGCAACAGTTGTCTCAGCACTTTAGGTTGAGCTATGCTACGTTCGGTTATGTTAGGTTGGAGCACGTTATGCTACGATATCTACGGCTTTTGTGCTATTCACTGCAATACGGTGGATGTCTGCGCTCTACTGTGGTTTAGTATACTCTGCATGTCTCTGTGGAGGCCCGGAATAGTGAGCTTGTCCTGTTAGGTATAGTTAGGATACGTTTGTATATGTTACGTTTGGCTAGGTCAAGAGAGGCTGCTTTGACGTTTGTGCCACACGCTGCTATTCCCCGGATTTCTGCGCTCTACTCTGCTCCAGTATATTCTGCTTGGCTCTGGGGATGCCAGCAATTGTTGTCTTTGCACGTTAGGCCGTGTTATATAACGTTGGGATAGGTTAGGTTAGGTTAAGCTCGGCCAGGTGACTTAGAGTTTCACGCTATAATCTGCTATTCAGAGTTGTCCTGCGCTGTACTGTGCTCTACTAAATTACGCTTAGACCTCGGGATGCCAAGGATATTGGTCTCGGCACGTTAGACTTAGTTAGGTTACGTTTCATTAGTTCAGGTTGGGTTAATTTCGGTAACGGCTGTTATGTCTTTTGTGCTATACGCTGTTTTTCGGTGTATTGCTGCGATCTACTTTGCTGTACCGTATTCTACCTGGCTATGGGAGGCCAAGAGCAGTGGTCGCTGCCCGTTATGTTGAGTTATGCCCCGTTTGGTTATGTTAGGTTAGGTCAGGTTATGCTAGGGTATATACGGCTTCTGTGCTATTCACTACAATGCGGTGGATTTCTGCGCAATACTGTGCTCCCGTATGTTCTGCTTGTCTGTGTGGATGCCAGCAACAGCGGTCCCGTCCTGCTAGGCTGAGTTAGGATCCGTTTGGGTGTGTTACGTATGGCTATGTTAGGACATGCTACTCTGGCATTTGTGCTGTACGCCGCTATTCGATGGATTTCTGATCTCTAATGTGCTCTAACATGCCCCGATTGTCTCTACGAAGGCCATCAGTAGTGTTCGCCGCAAGTTACTTTGAGTTATGCTACGTTTGGTTGTGCTAGATTCTGCCATGTTTGGTTGCAGTGTCTTCGACTTTTGTGCTATACGCTGCTATACGGTGGCTGTCCGCGTTCTACACTGCTCTACTGTACTCCGCTCGACTCTGGCGAGGCGAGCAATGGTGGTCTTGGCACTTAAGATTGTGTTATGTTGCGCTTGGATATGCTAGGTTAGGCTGTTTGGTTAGGATAATCGCGACTTGCGTGCTATACAATTTTATTCGGTAGAACTCTCTGATGTACTGTGCTCTACTACATTCTGCTTGGCTCTGGGGAAGGCCAGGTGCACTGTTCGCGGCGCGCTATATTGTGACGTGGTACATTGGAGTAGGTTAGGTTTGGTCAGGTTAGGTTAGAATATCTGCGGCCTTTGTGCTATTTACAGCAATGCGGCGGATATCTGCGCACCGTAGTGCGCTAGTACATTCGGTTTATATCTGTGCGGGCCAGCAATAGTAGCCGTGGCACGACGGGTTGTATTATTTTACGATTGGTTGTATCATGTCAGGCAATATTTGGTAAGGATAGCTTTGACATACTTGATCTACACAGTTTTTCAGCAGACTTCTGTTATATACTGTGTTCCACTACATTCTGCTTAACACCGGGGTGGCCATCAAAAGTGGCCGCCTCACGTTTAGTTGAGGTAGGCAACGTTTGTTTAGGTTGTGCTAACCTGGGTTAGGTCTGAATAGATCTGACAGTTGTGATATACACTGCGGTTCTATGGACTTCTGCGCCGGGCTGTCCTCTAGTAATTTCTGCTCGTCTCTGCGGAGGCCAGCAATAGCGGTCGGGGTAAGTTAGCTTCAGTAATGTTACGTTTCGCTATGTCAAGATTGGATGTGTTAGGAAACGATAGCTTTGACTTTAGTGCTATACACTGCTATTCG
Organism: Eufriesea mexicana; assembly: GCF_001483705.2. Taxonomy (NCBI): domain Eukaryota; kingdom Metazoa; phylum Arthropoda; class Insecta; order Hymenoptera; family Apidae; genus Eufriesea; species Eufriesea mexicana. Next base: position 451,956 of record NW_016908186.1, on the reverse strand, counting down.
GTGAACTTCAGCGCTTCAGTCTTCTCTAATATTCTCTGCTTGCCTCTGGAGTGGCTAGCGACAGTGATCCCTGCACTTTAATTTAAGCTATGCTACGATTGGTTAGGTTAGGTTAGATCAGGTTAGGCTAGGACCTCTTCGACTCTTGTGCTATACTCTGCAGTGCGATGAATTTCTTCGGATAAGTTCGGTCAGGATGTCTTTGTCTTTTGTGATATACACTGCTATTCGCAGGCTTCCTGCGCTCTGCATGTCTCTACTACAATCTGCCTGGCAGTGGCCGCGGCACGTTATTTTTAGTTAGGCTACGTTCGGTTGGGGTATGTTTTCCTGCGGTATGTTTGTATAACTATAACTTTTGTGCTGTCCACTGCGATTCTATGGATTTTTGCGCTCTACTGTCCTCTAGCATGTTCTGCTCGACCCTGGGGAGGCCAGCAATAGAGGCCAAGGTTCGTTAGGTTGAGCTATGTTATGTTTGGTTATGATGGGATTGGGTATACAAGGTTAGGATAGCCTTGACTTTTGTGATGTACACTGTTATTCGTGGCATTTTTGCTCTCCAGTGTGCTCTAGCATGTTCTGCTCGGCTCTGGGGAGGCCAAAAGTAGTTGTCTCGTCACGTTATGTTGAGTTGGGCTACGATTGGTTAGGATATGTTAGGTCAGGTATGGTTCATATATATTTGACTTTTTCGCTATGGACTGCAATGCGGTGGATCTGAGCGCACTATTGTACTCTAGTACGTTCTGCTTGTATCTGTGGGGGCCAGCAATAGTTGTCTCGTCATATTAGGTTGAGTGTGGTTACGCTTGTGTATGTTACGCTTCCATGGCTAGGAGAGGCTACATCGACTTCTGAGCTGTACATTAATATGCGTTGCATTCCCGCGCTCTACATTGCTCTACTATACTCCGCTCGACTCCGGGGAGGCGAGGAGTTGTGATCGTGGCACGTCAGTAGGTTAGGTTACGTTCGGTTTTCGGTTAGTTTGCGTTGCATTTGGATAGGATAGCCTTGACTTTCGTACTACACCCTGTTATGTGGTGGATTTGTGTTATCTACTGTGCTATAACATGTCCTGCCTGGCTCTGATAGGAGTTGTGATCGTGGCACGTCAGTAGGTTAGGTTACGTTCGGTTTTCGGTTAGTTTGCGTTGTATTTGGGTAGGATAGCCTTGACTTTCGTACTATACCCTGTTATGTGGTGGATTTGTGTTATCTACTGTGCTATAACATGTCCTGCCTGGCTCTGGGTAGGCCAGCAATATTTGTCTCGTCACGCTATGTTGACTTACACTACGTTTGGGTATGTTATATTAGGTCAAGCTAGGTGGGGACATGTTTGACTCTTCTGCGATACACTGCATTGCGGTGGATTTCTGCGTTCTGCTGTGCCCTAGCATATTCTGTGCCCTAGTATATACTGTTTCATATTGTATATTCAGTGCTTTGCATTTCTGCACTCCACTGTGCTCTAGTATACACTGCTTGGCACTAGGGAGGCCAGAAATGGTGGTCGCGGGACTTTATGCTGTAATAGGGTACGTCTGGCTTCTTTACGCTTTGCTATGTTAGGTCCGCATTGCTATGACTTTTGTGAAATACAGTGAAATGCGGCGGACATCTGCGCTCTGCACAACTCTAGTATTTTCTGCTTGGCTCTCTGGAGGCCAGCAATAGTGGTCTTGGCGCGTAGGGTTGAGAAGTTACGTATGTTTATGTTACGTTTGGCTAGGGTAAGACTCCATAGCCTTGACTTTGTGCTATACACTGCTATTCGGTGGATTTCTGCTTTCTACTGGGTTCTAGTAAATTCTGCTCGCCATTGCGGAAGCCAGCAGTAGTGGCCTCGGCACGTTAGGTTGAACGAGGTTACATTCGGCCACTATAGGTTAGGTTGATTTCGGTACATATAGCATCGACTTTTGTGCTATACACAGCCATTCCTTGGATTTCAGCGATCTAATATGTTCTAACATGCCTTGCTTGGCTCCGCGGGGCCATTCATAGAGGTTGCGGCACGTTATGTTGTGTTCTATTACGCTTGGTTAGGTGAGGTTAGTAAACTTCGCTTAGGATTTCTTTGGCCATTGCGCCATACACTGCTATCCGGTCGATTTCTACGCTCTACACTGCTCTACTATACTCTGCTGTACTCTGGTGAGGCGAGAAATAGTGGTGGTGGCACGTCAGCTTGGGTTTGGTAACGTGTTGTTAGGTTATGTTAGGATAAGCTTGTATAGGTTGTCTTTGGCTTTCGTGTAGTAAACCGTTATTCGGTGGATCTCCTTTATTTGCTACGCTCTACTACATTCTGCTTGGCTCAGGGGAGGCCAGGAGCAGTGTCGCCTGAGATATCCTACGTTCGATAAGGTTTGGTTAGGTCATGTTGGGTTTGGATATCCAGGGCTTTTGTGCTATTCACGGCAATAAGGTTGATCCCTGCGTTGTGCTGTGTTGTAGTACATTCTCCTTGTCTGTGTGGAAGCCAGCAATAGTGGTCTCGTCGTGTTAGGTTTATTCGGGTTACGCTTGCAAATGTTACGTTTGGCTAGCTTAGGATATGTTACTTTGTTTTTCGTCTGTACACTACAATTCGTTTGATCTCGGCGCTCTAGTGTGCTCTAACGTGCTTTGCTTGTCTACACGGAGGCCACTAATAGAGGTCGCGGTATGTTATGTTGTGCTAGACTACGTATGGTTAGGTCAGTTTTTATTATTTTAGGTTAGGATATCTCTGACTCTTGGGCAATACACAGCAATGAGGCGGATTCCTGCGGTCTACTGTGCTCTAGTATATCCTGCTTGGCTCTGGAGGTGTGGTGGCGGCAGTAGTGTCCACGGCACGATAGTATGAGATACGTTACGTTCAGTTATGTTGCTTGGATCAGTTTGTACACGATAGCCTAGACATATGTGCTACACATTGCTATTCGGTGTATCTCTGCTTTCTACAGTGCTTTAATGTGCTCTGCTTGGCTCTGGGGATTCCAGCAATATTTGTCTCATCACGTAATGTTGGGTTACACTACGTTTGGATAGGTTATGTTAGGTCACGTTAGGTTAGTGTGTCTTTCAGTTTTGTGCTTTGCACTGTAATGTGGTGGATTTCTGCGCACTATTGTGATCTAGTATATTCGGCTTGGCTCTGGGGTGGCCAGAAACTGTGGTGACGGTAATTTATGTTGAGATAGTTTACGTTTGGTTGTATTACGATTGGCTATGACAGGACAGGATAGCTTTGACTTTTGTGCTACGCATTGCAATGCGGCAGACTTCTGCGCTCTACTGTGCTCTAGTATATCGTGCTAGGCCCTGAGGAGGCCAGCAATATCGGTCCCGTTGCGCTATGTTGAGTTAAACTACGTTTGGATAGGTTAGGTTTGTTGAGGTTATGTTAGGGTATCTTTCGCTTCTGTTCTTTGCACTGCAATTCGGCGTAATTCTGTGCTCTACTGTGCTCTAGTGTATTCTGATTGGCTTTGTGGTGGCCAGTAATACTGGACTCGGCGCGTTAGGATGCGTTAGGTTACGTGCCGTTGGGTTAGGTTAGGAATGTTTGGTTAGAATTTCTCTGAATTTTGTGCCACACACTGCTATTTTGTTCATTTCCGCGCACTACGTTGGTCTACTATGTTCCGCCAGATTGTGGGGAGCGAGCAGTGGTTGTCGTGGCACGCTAGCTTGAGTTAGGCTACGTTTGGTATGATTAGGTTAGGTTAAGTTCTGTTGGGATAACTTTGATTTTCGTACTATACACTACTCTCTGGTGGACTCCTGTGCTCTTCTACCGTGCTCTACTACATTCTGATACGCTCTGGGGTGGCGAGGAGCAGTGTCCGCGGCACGTCGTTTTGATTTATGCTACATTTGGTTTGGTTAGATTATTTCAGGCTAGGTTAGCATACCTGAGCATTTGCGCTTTTCACTGCATTGCGGCGGATTGCTGCTCTCTACTGTGCTCTAGTACATTTTGCTTGTCTCTGTGGAGGGCAGCATTAGTCATCACGTCATGTTAGCTTGGGTTATATCACGTTTGGATATGTCACGTTTGTCAAGGTTAGGATGTGCTACATAGACTTTAGTGCTATTCACTGCTATTCGCTGGATTTCTGCGCTCTATTGTGCTCTAGTACGCTCTGATTGGCCCCCGAGATGCCAGCAATATTGTTTCCGACACGCTACGTTTAGTTACACTACGTCTGGTTAGGTTTGTTTATGTAATGTTAGGATAGGGTACCATTCTCCTTTGTGCTATGCACTACAATGCGGTGAATTTCTGCGCTCTACTGCTCTCAAGTATATTCTGCTTGGCTTTTTGGCGACTAGAGGTAGTGGTCGCGCGTAGTTATGTTGAGCTAGATTACGTTCGGTTATGTTACGTTTTGTTATTTTGGCATAGGGTATCTTTGACTTTTATGTTGTACACAGCAATGCGTCGGGTTCTTGCGCTCTACTGTACTCCAATATTTTCTGCTTGGCTCTTGGGAGAACAGCTATAATTATGTCGGCACGTTAGGTCGTGTTATGTAATGTCTGGCTATGTTAGATTAGGTTAAGCTCGATAATGTCATCTTTGACTTTCGTGCTATATACTTCTACTTGGAGGATTTCTGCGCGCAACTGTGCCCTGCTATATTCTGCTTGGCCCTTTGGAGGTCAGCAATTGTGGTCGCCCAACGTTACGTTCTTTTGTGCTACGTTCGGTTAGGTAATGTTAACTAGTGTTAGGTTCGGATGGCCATGACTATTGTGCTTTACATTGCGATTCTATCGATTTCTGCGCTCTACTGTCCTCTAATACGATCAGCGCGACTCTGAGGAGGCCAGCAATGGCGGTCGCGGTACGTTACGTTTAGATATGTTGCGTTTGGTTATGCTAAGGTTGTATATATTAGAATACGATAGCTTCGTCTTTTGTGCTATACACTGCAATTCTGTGGGCCTCTGCGATCTAGTGTGCTCTAGTATGCTCTGCTTGGCTCTGGCGACGCCTGCGATAGTGGTCTCGGCACGTTATATTGGGTTGGGCTACGATTGGTTAGGCGAGAATAGGTTATGGTTTCGTTATCTTTGACTTTTTCCCTATGCGTTGAAATACGGTGGGGTCTCTGCGCACTTTTGTGATCTAGTACATTCTGCTTGTGTCTCTGGAGGCCAGCAATAGCGGTATCGTCATGTTAGATTGAGTTACGCTACGTTTGGTTGTGATACGTTTGGCTAGTTTAGGATGGGCTACTTTGTCTTTTGTGCTATGCACTGCCGTTCGGTGGATTTCTGCGCTCTAGTGATCTGTAATATGCTTCGACTGGCTCCACGGAGGCTATTAATACAGTTTGCGGCTCGTTATGTTGAGTTAGGCCACGTTTGGTCAGGTTAGGCTTTGCGACTTTAGGTCAGGATATCTTTGACTCTTGTGCTATACACTGCAATGCGGTGGACTTCAGCGCTCTACTGTGCTCCAGCAATTTCTGCTTGAACCCGCGGGGGCCAGAAATAGTGGTGGCGGCACTTTATGTTGTGTCAGGTTACGATTAGTTGTGTTACGCTTGACTGTGTTTGGATATCATAGCTTTGACTTTTGTGCTATACAGTGAAAGGCGACGGATTTATGCACTCTGCTCTGATATAGTATATTCTGCTTGGCTCTGGGGAGGTCAGTGATAGTGGTCTCGACGCTTTTGACTGAGAAATGTTAAGTACACTTACGTTACGTTTGGCTAGGTTAGGATACGGTAGCCTCTACTTTTGTGCTATAAACTGCTTTCGGTGGGTTTCTGCTTTCTGCTGTGATATAACATGTTCTGCTTGGCTCTGTGGAGGCCAGCAATATTGGTCTCGTCACGTTATGTTGAGTTACATTACGGTTGGATAGGTTAGGTTACGTCAGGTTGTGGAGGCCAGCAATATTGGTCTCGTCACGTTATGTTGAGTTACAATACGGTTGGATAGGTTAGGTTACGTCAGCTTAGGTTAGTGTTCCTTTCACTTTTGTGGTACGCACAGCAATGCAGTGGATTTCTGCGCTCTGCTTGACTCTAGTATACTCTGCTTGGCTCTAGAGATGCCAGCAATGATGGTTTCGGCACGTTAGTTTGTGCTATGCCACTTTCGGTTATGTAATGTTTGGTGGAGTTATCATTGGATAGCCTAGACTTTTGTGCTATACACTGCTATTCGCGGATTTCTGCACTCGACTCTTTCCTATATTTTCTGCCTGCCTGTGGGGAGGCCGGCTGTAGTGGTCTCCGCACGTTAGGCTTAGTCAAGCTACGTGTGCATATGACACGTTTGGTTCTGCTAGGACGGAATAGCTCAGTGTTTCGTGACATTCACTACTGTTGTGTGCACTGCTGCGCTCCACTGCACTGTAATATGTTCTGCTTGGCTCTATGGTGGCTAGCAATATAGGTCTCGTCACGTTAAGTTATGTTACATTACGCTCGGATAGTTTAGGTTAGGTCAGCTTATGACAGGACATGTTTGACCTATGTGCTATACACTGCAATGCCGTGGACACATGCGCTCCGCTGCGCTCTAGGATATTGTGCTTTTTTATGGGGAGGCCAGCAGTGTTGTCGCGACACGTTATGCTGAGCTCTGCTACGTTTGGTTAGGTTAGGTAAGGTCAGCTTAGGTCAGGATAACGCCGGCTTTTGTGCTGTACACCCTTATTCGGTGTTTCTCTGCGCAATATATTGCTCTACAATACTCTGCTCCTCTCTGTGGATGCGAGCAGTAGCGGTCGCGGGACGTTAGGTTGGGTTATGTTACGTTTGGTTAGGTTAGGTTAGGTTAAGTTTGGTAAGGGTAGCCGTGACTTTCGTGCTGTACACAGTTACTAGGTGTATTTGTGAGATCTACAGTGCTCTACTGCGTTCTGCTTGGCTATGTGGCGGCCAGGAGCAGTGGTCGCGGCACGTTATTTTGAGTTCTGTTACGCTTCGCGAGGTTAGGTTAGGTCAGGTTAGGATAGGCTACTTTGACTTTTGTGCTATATACTGCTATTAGGTGCATTTCTGTGATCTACTGTGCTCTAATGTGCTCTGCATGACTCTACGAGCGCCACCAATTGCAGTCGCGGCACGTAATGCTGGGTCAGACTACGTTTGGTAAGGTTTGGTTAGGTCAGGTTAGGTTATGTCATCTTCGACTTTTGTGCTTTTCACTGCGTTGCGCTGGTAATCTGCGCTCTACTGTGCTCTAGTACATTCTGCTTGTCCCTGTCGGGGCCAGAAATGGCGGCCTCGTCATGTTAGGTTGCGTCAGGACACGTTCGGCTGTGCTGCGCTTGGCTAGGTTAGCAGAGGCTACCCTGTCCTTTGTGCTATTCACAGCTTTTCGGTGCATTCCTTTTCTCTAATGTGTTCTAATATCGTCTGCTTTCCTCTGAGGGGGCAAGAAATATTGGTCTCTTCATGTTAGATTGAGCATCACTACGTATCGATTGGTTAGGTAAGGTCCGGTTAGGTCAGGATGAGATCGACTTTTCTGCTATACACTATAATACGCTGGATTTCTGCGCTCCGCTGTACTCCAGTATATTCTGCTTGGCTCCGTGCGGGCCAGCAGTATTGGTCGCGGTACGTCAGTTTGACTTATGTTAGGTTTGGGTATGTTAAGTTTGGATATATAAGGATAGGATAGCTTTGACTTTTGTGCTATAAAATGGTATTCGGTGGACTTCTGTGCTCTATTGTGCTCCAGTATTTCCTGCTTGGCTCTGGGGAAGACCAGCAATAGTGGTCTCGGCACGTTAGGTTGGTTTGGGCTATGTTTACATATGCTCTGCTCTTCTGGGTTAGGTTTCGGTAGCCTTGACTTCTCTGATGTACTCTACGTTTCTATGGAATTCTGCGTTGTACTCTACACTAATATGTTCTGCTTTGCCCTGTGGAGGATAGCAATAGTGGCTGTAGCACGTTAGGTTGAGTTAGGATATGTTTGGTCATGTTACGATTGGTTATGTTTGGAGAGCTTAGCTTTGACTTTAATGGTATAGTCTGCTATTATGGTGATTTTTGAGCTCCACAGTGCTGTAGTATTTTCAGCTTGGCTCCGTGAAGGCCAGCAATAATGGTCTCGGCACGATATGTTGTGTCAGGTTACGTTCGGCTGTGTTGGGTTTGGCAAAGTTTTGTTAGGGTAGCTTTAACTTTTGTGCTGTACACTGCTATTCGGTGGATTCCTGCGCTCTACTGCACCATAGTATGCCCTGCTTGAATCTGGAGAGGCAGCAATAGCGGCCTCGGCGCGTTACGTTGTGTCAGGCCATGGTTGGTTGTGTTCGGTTGGTATGGGTTAGGTTTGGCAATCTTTGACTATTCTGGTATACACTGCTATTCTATGGATTTCTGCGTCCTACTGCACAGGAATGTGCTCTGCTTGGCTCTGGGCAGCAAGTAGTTGTGGCTGCGGCACATTAGGTTAAGTTAGGTTACGTTTTGTTGTGCTTGGATTGGTTAGGTTAGGGGAGGATAGATTTGACTTTAGTGCTATGGTCTGCTATTTGGAGGAATTCTGCGCCCTACAGTGTTCTAATAGTTTCAACTTGGCTCTGGGAATGCCAGCAATAGTGGTCTTGTCACGTTATGTACAGCCGGGCTACGTTCGGTTATGTTGAGACAGGCAACGTTTGGCTAGGATTGCTACAATTTTTGTGCTGTACACAGCTATTCGGTGGCTTTCTGCACTCTGCTATGCTCCAGTATGTCTGCTGGGCGCTGCGGGAGGCAGCAACAGCGGTCTCGGCGCGTTAGTTTGTGTTAATCTATGCTTGGTTATGATACGTTGGTATGGGTTCTGTTTGTGTAGCTTTGACCTTTCTGAAATACACTGCGATTCTATGGTGTTCGGAGTTCTACTTTCAACTAATGCGCTACGCTTGGTTCTGCGGTGACCTGCAATAGTGGTCACAGCACTATAGGTCCAGTCTTCTTTCGTTCGGTTATGTTGCGGTTTAATATGTTTGGAGAGAGTAGTTTTGACTTTAGTGCTATAGACTGCTATCAAGTGGATTTCTGCGACATACAGTCCTCTAATACCTTCAGCTTGGCTCTGTGGAGGCCAGCAATATTTGTCGCGGCACGTTAGGCTGAGATGTGTTACGTTTCGTTATGATACGATTGGTTGGGTTAGATGGGATTGCTTTGACTTTAGTGACACAGTCTGCTATTAGCAGTGCTCCTGCGCCCTGCACTGTTCCAATTTCTTCAGCTTCGCGCCGGGAACTCCAGCAACATCTGTCTCAGGACCTTATGATATCTCAGGTTACGTTCTCTTAGGATGGGTTAGGCTAACTTTGGTAAGGATAGCTTCAACTTTTGGACTGTACACTGATATTCGATGTATTCCTGCGCTCTACTGTGCGCTATTATGTCCTGCTTGCCTCTGCGGACGGCCGCAATAGCGGTCTCGTCACGTTAGTTGGAGTTAGGTTCTGTTCGGTTGTGCTCTGCTGGTATGGGATAGGTTTGTGTGTCCCTGACTTTTCCGATATACATCGCGATTATATCGATTTCTGCCCTCTACTCTCCACTAATGTGTTCTGCCTGGCTCTGTGGGAGCCAGCAATAGTGGCCGCGGCACGTTAGGCTGGGGTAGGTTATATTTGGTTATGTCAGGGTCGGCTATGTTTGGAGAGGATAATTTTGACTCTATTGCCATAGTCTGCTATTAGGTTGACTTCTGCGACCTACAGCGCTGTAATGCTTTCAGGTTGCCTCTGGTTGAGGATAATTTTGACTCTATTGCCATAGTCTGCTATTAGGTTGACTTCTGCGACCTACAGCGCTCTAATGCTTTCAGGTTGCCTCTGGGCAGGCTAGCGATAGCGGCCTCGGCACTATATGTTTTTTCAGGTTACGTTCGATTTGTTAGGCTTACGCAAAGCTTCGACAGGATAGCTTTAACTTTTCCGATGTATACCGTTTTCGGTGGATATATGTGCTCCACTGTGCCTTAGCATGCACTGCTTGGCTCTAGGAAGGGCAACAATAGTGGTCACGGAACGTTGGGTCGAGTTATGTTACGTTTGGTTATGTCACGATTTGTTAGGTTAGAAGAGAATAGTTTAGACTCAAGCGCTATGGTCCGTTGTTAGGTGGATTTCTACTCCCTAGTGTGCCCTAATATTTTCAGCTTGGCTCTGGGATAGCCAGCAATAGTGTTCTCGGCTCGTTATGTTGCATATGGTTACGTTCGGTTAGGCCGGGTTTGCTATGTTTGGCGAGATTAGCTTTGACTTCAGTGCTATAGCCTGCTGTTAAGTGGATTTCTGCGCCCTTCTGCGCTCTTATTTTTTGAGCTTGTCTCTGGGAGGCCAGCAATAGCTGTCGCGGCACATCAGGTTGAGATATGTTACGTTTCGTTATGATACGTATGATTAGGTTTGGAGGGGATACCTTCGACCTTAGTGCTACAGAATGCTATTAGCTGTACCCCTGCTCCCTGCACCGCTCCAATATCTTCAGCTTGGCACCGGGAAGGCCAGCAATAATGGTCTGATGACGTTGTGATGAGTCAGGTTACGTTCGGTTCGGTTGGTTTACGCTACGTTTGGCCAGGATAAATTTAACTTTTTTGCTGCACACTCCTATGCGGTGGATTTCTACGCTCTACTGTGCTCTAATGTTTGCAGCTTGGCTCTGGAAAAACTAGCAATAGCGGTCTCAGCACGATACGCTGAGTTAGGCTACATTTGGTTAGGTTGTGCTAGGTCAGGTTATGTTAGGATATCTCTGGCCTTCGTTCTATACACTGCCAGTCAGTGGATTTCTACGTTCTACTGTTCACTAGCATATTCCACTTTTCTCCGTGGAGGCCAGAAATAGTGGACTCAGCACGTTAGGCTGAGTTTGGCTACGTTTGGTTACGTTACGTTTGTTTGGGTTAGGTTTGCATAGCTTTGAGTTTTTGTTACTCACTGCTATCCGGTGGACTCCTGCGCTCCATTGTGCTCTAATATGTTCAGCTTGAATCTCGGAAAGCCAGCAATCGTGGTCTCAGCACGTTGTGCTGATATAGGCAACGTTTGGTTGCGTTAGGTTAGGTCCGGTTTGGTTATGTCATCTTCGACTTATGCGCTGTACACTGAAATGCCGGGGATATTGTTGCCTCTGGTCAGGCTAGCGATAGCGGCCTCGGCACTATATGTTTTTTCAGGTTACGTTCGATTTGTTTGGCTTACGCAAAGCTTCGACAGGATAGCTTTAACTTTTCCGATGTATACCGTTTTCGGTGGATATATGTGCTCCACTGTGCCTTAGCATGCACTGCTTGGCTCTAGGAAGGGCAACAATAGTGGTCACGGAACGTTGGGTCGAGTTATGTTACGTTTGGTTATGTCACGATTTGTTAGGTTAGAAGAGAATAGTTTAGACTCAAGCGCTATGGTCCGTTGTTAGGTGGATTTCTACTCCCTAGTGTGCCCTAATATTTTCAGCTTGGCTCTGGGATAGCCAGCAATAGTGTTCTCGGCTCGTTATGTTGCATATGGTTACGTTCGGTTAGGCCGGGTTTGCTATGTTTGGCGAGATTAGCTTTGACTTCAGTGCTATAGCCTGCTGTTAAGTGGATTTCTGCGCCCTTCTGCGCTCTTATTTTTTGAGCTTGTCTCTGGGAGGCCAGCAATAGCTGTCGCGGCACATCAGGTTGAGATATGTTACGTTTCGTTATGATACGTATGATTAGGTTTGGAGGGGATACCTTCGACCTTAGTGCTACAGAATGCTATTAGCTGTACCCCTGCTCCCTGCACCGCTCCAATATCTTCAGCTTGGCACCGGGAAGGCCAGCAATAATGGTCTGATGACGTTGTGATGAGTCAGGTTACGTTCGGTTCGGTTGGTTTACGCTACGTTTGGCCAGGATAAATTTAACCTTTTTGCTGCACACTCCTATGCGGTGGATTTCTACGCTCTACTGTGCTCTAATGTTTGCAGCTTGGCTCTGGAAAAACTAGCAATAGCGGTCTCAGCACGATACGCTGAGTTAGGCTACATTTGGTTAGGTTGTGCTAGGTCAGGTTATGTTAGGATATCTCTGGCCTTCGTTCTATACACTGCCAGTCAGTGGATTTCTACGTTCTACTGTTCACTAGCATATTCCACTTTTCTCCGTGGAGGCCAGAAATAGTGGACTCAGCACGTTAGGCTGAGTTTGGCTACGTTTGGTTACGTTACGTTTGTTTGGGTTAGGTTTGCATAGCTTTGAGTTTTTGTTACTCACTGCTATCCGGTGGACTCCTGCGCTCCATTGTGCTCTAATATGTTCAGCTTGAATCTCGGAAAGCCAGCAATCGTGGTCTCAGCACGTTGTGCTGATATAGGCAACGTTTGGTTGCGTTAGGTTAGGTCCGGTTTGGTTATGTCATCTTCGACTTATGCGCTGTACACTGAAATGCCGGGGATATATGCGATCTACTGTGCTGTAGTGTATTGTACTTGGCTCTGGGGATGTCGGCAGTAGTGGTGTAGTGCTGCTAGTTGGAGTTATGTTACGTTTGGTCGTGCCACGCTTGGCTTGGTTATTATGCGATCTACTGTGCTGTAGTGTATTGTACTTGGCTCTGGGGATGTCGGCAGTAGTGGTGTATTGCTGCTAGTTGGAGTTATGTTACGTTTGGTCGTGCCACGCTTGGCTTGGTTTGGAGAATGTAGCTTTGGCTTTTGTGCTATACGCTGCTATTTGGTGGATTTCTGACCTCTACTGTGATCTGGTATGTTCCGCGTTGCTCTGGGGAGGACAGCAATATTGGTGGCTTCACATTAGGTTCAGTCATGTTACGTTTGGCATTGTTAGGTTAGCTTGGGTCAGGTTACGGTGGCATTGACTTTTCTGCTGTGCTCTGCAGTTATATGGGTTTCTGCGCTCTGCTCTCCTCTAATATGTTCTGCATGTCGATGGGGAGGCCAGCAATAATGGTCTAGGCACGTTAGGCTTTGATAGGTTACGGTTGATTTTGCTATGTTGGGATAGGTCAGGCTAGGGTAGCTTTGACTTTTGCGCTGTACACCGCTGTTCGTCGGATTTCTGCACGCCGCTGTGCTCTAATGTGTTCTGCATGGCTTTGGGAGTGACAGCGATACTGGTCTCAGCACGTTAGTTTCAGATAGGTTACGTTTGTGTAGGTTAGGTTTGTTTGGGTCAGGTTAAGACGCCTTCGTCTTTTCTGCTATACACTGCAATCCTATGGACTTCTGCGCCTCACTCTCCTCTAATATGTTCTGCTTGGCGATGGGGATGCCAGCAATAGTGGTCTAGGCAGGTTAGGTTGGATACGCTGCGCTTACGTTTATCACACTTGGTTATGTTGGGATAGGATAACTTGGACTTTTGCGCCATACACTGTTATTCGGTGGTTTTCTGAGCTCTGCATTGCTCTGCCATACTCTGTTCTACTCTTGGGTGGCCAGCCATATTGGTCGTGACAGGATAGGTTCAATTAGGTTGCGTTTGGTCAGGACACGTAGGGATTGGTTTAGTTTCGATGGCTTTGACTTTTGTGCTATACACTGCCTTTCGGCGGATTCCTGCGCTCCACAGTGATCAAGTATGCCCAGCTTCGTCCTGGGGAGGCCAGAAATAGTTGTCGCGGCACGGTGGGATGCATTAGGTTACGTTTGGTTGGGTTAGGTTTGTTTGGACTCGGTTAGGATATCTTTGTCTTCTGTGCTGCACACTGCAATGCGGTGGACATCTGCGCTCTACTGTGCTCTAGTGCATTCTTCTTGTCTTCGTGGAGGCCAACAATAGTGGTCTCGTCATGTTAGGTTGAGTTAGGTTACCTTTGGCTATGTTAAGTTTGGATACGTTAGGATAGGCTACTTGGCCTTTTGTTCTGCACACCGCTTTTCAGTGTGTTTCTGTGATCCACTGTGCCCTGCTACAGCCTTCTTGGCTCAGGGGAGGCCAGGAGCAGTGGTCGCGGCGCGTTATGTTGAACTGTGCTGCGTTCGGTTAGGTTAGGTTAGGATATCTTCGACTTTTGTGCTGTACACTACTATTCCGTTGATTTTTGCGCTGTACATTGCTCTTTTAGGCTCTGGTCGACGTCATGTTACGCTTGATTGTGTTTGTTCGTGTTAATTTCGGTAAAGGTATCTTTGACTTTAGTGTTGTGCACTGTTTTTAGATGGATATCTGCGCCAGACAGCGTTCTACTACATTCCCCTTCGCCCTGGGGAGGCCAGAAATGGTGGCCGTGGCACGTGACGTTGAGGTATGCTTCGTTCGTGAGGTTAGGTTATGTCAGGTTTGGTTAGGATATTTTCGACATTTGTGCTGTGGACTGCTATTAGGCGGATATCTGCGCTTCACGTTACTCTATTATACTCTGCTCGTACGTGGGGAGGCGAGCAAGCGCAGTCGCGGCACGTTATGTTTAGGTACGTTACGATTGGTTAGGTTAGGTTAGGCTAAGTTTGGTTCGTATAGCTAGCACCTTCGTGCTGTGCACTGTTATTCGGAGTATTTCTGTGATCTGCTGTGCTCTACTACATTCTGCTTTGCTCTGTTGACGCCAGGAGCAGTGGTCGCGGCACGCTGAATTTAGCAAAGCTTCGTTTTGGAAGTTTCGATTAGGTCAGGTTAAGTTTGGGTATCTACGGCGTTTTTGCTATTCACTGCATTGTGGTGGATATCTGCGCACTCCTGTGCTCTAGTACACTCTGCTTGTCTCTGTGGAGGCCTGCAATTGTAGTCTCGTCATGTTAGGTTGAATTAGGTTACGTTTGCGATATACCAAGCTATTCCCCAGATTTGTGCGATCTAGTGTGCTCTATTGTGTTCTGCTTTGCTCTGGGGCGGCCAGTAACAGGACTCCCGGCCTTCAGCTTGAGTTATGTTTCGTTTCGTTGTGTTAGGTTGGGAAGGATTATTAGGATTTCTTTCGCTTTCGTGCTATTCCCTGCTACTCAGAGGATGCCCACGCTCTACATTGCTCTACTATACTCCGCTCGACCCTGGCGAGGCGGGCAATACAGTTCGTGGCACGTTACGTTGATCTACGATACGTTTCCTTACGTTAGGTTAGGCAAAGGTTTGGATAGCTTTGTTTCTCATGCCGTACAGTGTGACACGGTGGATTTACGAGATCTTCTGTTCTCTACTGCATTCTTCTTGACTCAGGGTAGGCCAGGAGCAGTGCTCGTTGGTCGCTATGTTGAGATATGCTATGTTTGGTTATGTTAGGTTATGGCAGCTTAGGGTCGGAAAACTACGGCTTTTCTGCTATACACTGCTGTACGGTGAATTTTTGCGCTCCACATTGCTCTAGTATGCTCTGCTCAACTCTAGGAAGGCGAGCATTTGTTGCCGTGGAACGTTTGGTTGAGATATGTTACGATGAGTTATGTCAGGTTGGGCTATATATGGTAAGCTTAGTTTTGGCTTTCGCGCTATACACTGTGTTCAAGTGGATTTCTGTCATTAACTGTGTCTACTACATTCTGCTTGGCTCATGTGTGTCCAGGAGCAGTTGTCCCGTCGCGTTATATTGAGCTATACTACGTTTTATTAGGTTAGATTAGGTCAGGTTGGGTCACGAGACCTACGGCTTCCGTGCTATTCACTGCAATGCGGCGGATATCTGCGCACTACTGTGATCTAGTAGATTCTGCTTGCACCTAAGGGGGCCATCTATAATGGTCTCGTCATATTAGGAATTTTTATGTTGCGTTTTGGTAAGCTACGTTTGGCTAGGTTTGGACATTCTACTTTGGCTTTTGTGCTATTAACTACTATTCCGTGTAGTTTTGCGTTCTAGTGTGCTCCAAGATGCTCTGCTTGGCACATGGGTGGCCAGTAATAGTGGTCCCGCTACGTTAGGTTGTGCTATGTTACGTTCCGTTAGGTTAGGTTAGGACGGTTAGTTCAGGTTATCTACGGTTTTTGTGCTATACATTGCAATGCAGTGGATTCCTGCGATCTGCTATGCTGCAGTATATTATGCTTGTGTCTGCGGATGCCAGCAACAGTGGTCTCGTCATGTTAGGTTGAGATAGTCTACGTTTGGATACGTCGCGTTTGGCTGGGTTAGGAGGGGCTACTATGACTTTTGTGCTATATACTGCAATGCGGTGGATTTCAGGGCTCTTCTGTACTGTAGTATATTTTACTTGCATCTGTGGAGGCCATCAATAGTGGTCTCGTCATGTCAGGTTGAATTAGGTTACGTTTGTATTTGCGACGTTGTGCTATGTTAGGTGAGGCTACTTTGACTTTCGCGCTGCTCACTGCTATTCCCCGGAGTTCTTTGATCTAATGTGCTCTAATGTGCTCTGCTTGGCTCTGGGGCGGCCAGTAACAGGACTCCCGGCACAAAAGCTTGAGTTAGGTTACGTTTCGTTGGGTTAGGTTGGGAAGGCTTGATTAGGATTTCCTTGACTTTTGTGCTATGCACTGCTATTCGGAGGATGCCCGCGCTCTACATTGCTCTACTATACTCCGTTCGGCTCTGGGGAGTGCAGCAATTGACGTATCGGCACGACATGTTGGGTTACGTTACGTTTGACTAGGTTAGGAACGGATAGGTTTGACTTTTGTGCTATACACAGCTGTACGGTGAATTTCTGCGCTCTACTGTGCTCTATGGCTTTCTGCTCTTCCCTGGGGAGACCAGAAACGGTGGTCTCGGCACGTTCGGTTGAGTTATACTACGTTCGGTTACGTGGCGGTTGGTTGTGTCAGGACACCATATCTCGGACTTTTGAGGTGTACACCGCTATTCGGCGGACTTCTGCGTTCTACTGTTCCTTAGTATGTTCTCCTTGGCTCTCAGGAGGACTGAAATATTGGTCTCGGCACGTTATGTTGAGTTCTGTTATTCTTTGTTATGTCAGGCTATGCCGAGTTCGGTCAGAGTGTGTGTGACTTTCGTACTATACGCTGTCGTTCGGTGGCTTTCTGCGCTCTAATGTGCTCTACTACTTTCTGCTTGGCTCTGTGGAGGCCAGCAGTGTTGGTCTCGACGCGTTCGGTTGAGCTATGATGCGTTTGGTTATGTGACGATTGGTTATGTTAGGATAGGATAGACCTGACGCTTGTGCTGTACACTGCTATTCGGCGGATGTCTGCGTGCCACTTTGCTCTGAGATATTCTGCTAGACCCTGGGGAGGACAGGAGTGTACGACTGGGCTCATCAGCTTGTGTTATGTTACGTCTGGTTACGTTAAGTTTGGTTAGGTTAGGAAAGGATAGCTTTGACTTTTGTGCTATACACAGAAATTCGACTGACTTCTGCGCTCTACTCGCCTCTAATATGATCTTCTTTGCTTTGGAATGGCAGCATTTGAGGTCGCGTCAAGTACGGTTGAGTTATATTACTTTCGGTTGCGTTGCCTTTGGCTATGTTTGGATAGGACAGCTTCGAATTTTGTGCTATACACTGCCATACGGAGCATTTGCGCGCTCTAGTCTGCTCTAATATTTTCTGCCTGGCTGTGGGGAGCCAGCCATTGTGATCTCGGCACGTAATGTTAGGTTAGGCTACGTTTGTTTAGTTTAGGTTAGTTCAGGTAAGGTATGGTTTCCTTTGACTTTTGCTCTGTACGCTGCAATACGTTGTACATTTGGGATTTACTGTTCCCTAGTATATTCTGCTTGGCTCTGCGGAGGGCAGCAATCGTGGTCTCGCCAGGTTAGGTTGAAGTAGGCAACGATTTGTTATGTCACCGTTTGCCAGGTTAGCATAGGATAGCTTTGACTTTTGCGCTATACTTATATATATATTGACTTCCTGCGATCTACCCTTCTGTGGTATGTTCTGCATGGCTCTGGGGAGGCCAGCTATAGTATCCTCGACACGTTAAGTTCAGTCCAGCTACGTTCGTTCATTTTACGTTTGGTTAGGGTAGGACAGGGTGGCTTTGTCTTTTGCGCCATACACTGCTATTCTATGTATCTCTGTGCTCTACTCTCCTCTAATATGCTCTGCATGGCTCTGTTGTGTGTAGAGGTCTCGTCACTTTAGGTTGAGTTAGATTACGTTTGGGTACGTTAGGTTTGGCTAGGTCAGTATGGGATCGGTTAGACTTTTGTGCTATACACTGCTATTCGGTGGATTTCTGTGCTCTACTGTGCCTTAGTACGTGCCCCTTGGCTCTCGGGAGGCCAGAAATATTGGTCTCGGCTCGTTACGTTGTGCTTGGTTACGTTTATTTATATCAGGCAATGTCAAGTACGGTTAGGATATGTATGGTTTTCGTACTGTACACTGTTGTTCTGTAGGTTTCTGCGCTCTACTGTGGTCCGGTTTGTTCTGCTTGGCTCCGCTAGGGAATCAGCAGACTCCTCAGCACGTTGGTTTGAGCTTGGTCACGTTCGGTAATGCTTCGTTTGGTTAGGTTGGGATAGGGTAGCATTGACTTGTGTGATTTACACGGCCATTAGTTGGATTACTTCGTCCTAATGTGCACCAATATTCCCTGCTTGGCCCTGGGGCAGCCAGCAATGGTCGTCTCGGCAGGAGGCGTGAAGATAGGCTACGTTTGTCTATTTTAGGTTTGTTCAGCTGAGGTTCGGCTAGCTCTGAGTTTTGTCTTTTACAATGCAATGCATCGGGTTTATGCGCTACTGTGCACTAATTTTCTCCGCTCGGCTCTGGGGAGGCAAGCAATCGTGTCCTCGGCACGATAGGTTAAGTACGGTTTGCCTCGTTCAGCTTAAGTTAAGTTCGGTTGGGTAGCTTGGTCTTTCGTAGTGTACAATGCTATTCGGCGGATTTCTGCGCTCTACAGTGCTCGACTATACTGTTCTTGTCCCTGGGTAGGACACCAATTGTGGTGGCGGCACGTTATATTGAGTTAGCCTGCGTTTGGTTAACCTACCTTAGATTGGGTTAGGTTCGGACGGCTTTGACTTTTCAGTTATACGCAGCGATTCTACGGATTTCTGAGCTCTGCTCTCCTCTACTTTGTTCTGCTCTACTCTGGGAGGCCACCAATAGTTGTCGCGACGCATTACGCAGTGACCTGTTACGTTTGGTTCTGACACGATTGGTTACTTTATGACGGGATAGCTTTGACGTTTGTGTAGCACGCCCCTGTTCGGTGTATTTCTGCGCCGTTCTGCGTTCTGATATATTCTGCCTGGTACTGAAGAAGCCAGAGACATTGGTCGCGGGACGTTAGGCAGTGTTAGGTTACGTTTTGTTATGTTACGACTGGTTTGGGTAGGAGAGTACAGCTTATCTTTTTGCTGCACGCTGCTTTTTCGTGCATTTCTGCTGTATACTCTGTCCTGGTATGTTCTACTTGGATCCGGGGTGGCCAGCAATAGTGGTCCAGGCACGTTAGTTCGATTCAGGCTACGTTGGGTTATGTTACGTTTGGTTAGAGTAGGAGCGATTGCATCGACTTTAGTGCTATACACTGCTATTCGCTGTGCTCCTGCGCTCTACTATGCTATAATGTGCTCTGCTAGGCTACGGAATTCCGGAAATAGTGGTCTCGGCACGTAAGGTTCGGTTAGGCAACGTTTGGCAATGTTTGGTTCGTCTGTGTTCGGTCAGAATTGCTTTGACTTTTCTGCCACACGTTGCCATTCTTTGTACTTCTGCGCTCTATTCCCCTCTGATATGCTCTGCTTAGCGATGGGGAGGCCAGCAATAGCGGCTGCGGCACGTTAGGTTGAGTTTGGTTACGTATGGTATCGTTACGATTGTTTATCTTAGGAGAGTACAGCTTCGACTCTTGTGCTAATCACAGCCATTCGGTGCATCTCCGCGGTCTACTCTGCACTATTATGTTCAGCTTGGCTCTGGGGAAACCGGCAATTGTGACTTCGGCACAGTAGGTTATGTTAGGCTTCGTGTGGTTAAGCCAGGTTAGGTCAAGGTATCCTTGACTTTTGTGCTCTACACTGGATTGTGGCGGGTTTGGGCGCTCCACAGCGCGCTGGTATATTCTGGTTGGCTCTGAGGATTTCAGAATTAGAGGTTTACGTACGTTAGACAGAGTTATGTTACGTTCGGCTATGATATGTTTGGTTATGTCAGGCTATGACTGTTTCTACATTTGTGCCGTAAACTGGTGCTCGGTGGATATCTGTGCTGTGCTGAGACCTAGTATGCTCTACTTTGCACTGGTGAGGCCAGAAATAGTGGTCGCGGCGCGCTAGGTTGTGTTAAATTACGTTTGGATACCTTAGGCTTGGTTGGGCGAAGCCAGTGTAGCTTTGACTTTTGTGCTCAACACTGGTATTCGATGGACCTCTGGGTTCCACTGTGTTGCACTATACTCTGCTCGGCCCTGGGGTGGCCAATAATAGTGGTCTCGGCAGGATAGATTGAGTTAAGTTGCGTTCGATTAGGTTATCTTTCCATGTGTCATGTTTGGATAGCTTTGACGTTTTTGGTACAGACTGTTATTCGGTGGATTTTTGCGCTCTACTGTGATCTCATATGTTCAACTGGTCTATGGGAAAGACGGCAATAATTATTTCGGCAATTCACGTTGAATTAGGCTACGTTAGAATGGGTTAAGTTAAATCAGTCTGGGTCATGGTACCATTGGCTTTTGTGCCTTACACTGCAATGCCGCGGATTTCTGTGCTCTACTGTCTTCTAGTCTATTCTGCTTGGCCCTGGGAAGGTCAGCAGTAGTATTGGAGGGCGGTTAGATTTGAATTGGTTGCGGCCGGTTATGTTACGTTTGGCAAGGTTTGGATAGGATGGCTTTGACTCTCTTACCGTACACTGCTTTTAGGTGGATTTCTGCACACTACATTGCTCTACCATTTGCTGCTCGTCCCTGAGGTAGCCAGCGATATTTGACCTGAAACGATGGGTACAAATATGTGACGTGTGGTTAGGCAAGTTTGGGATAGGTTTGGTCATGATGGCTTCGACTTCTGTGTTGTAGACTGCGGATGTATGGATTTCTGCTCTCTACCTGCTCTAATATGCGCTGCATGACTCTGGCTGCGAGCAATTCTGGTCGCGGCACGCTTGGTTGGGTTACATTACGTTTGGTGGGGTTGGGTTATGTTGCGTTAGGTTGGTATAACTTTGACTTTTGTGCTCATCGTTAGTATACTATGGGCTTCTGTGCCCTACTGTGCTCTATCATACACAGCTTGTCTCTGGGGACGCCCGCAATAATGGTCGCGGCAAGTTAGTTAGAGTTATGTTACATTCGGTTATGTCCGGTTGGGTTAGGTTTGAACAGGATATCCTTGCCTTTGTGCTATTCACAGCAAGGCGATCGATTTCCGCGCACTACTGAGCTCCAGCGTATTCTGCTAGGCTCTACGGTGACAGCAATTGTGATCGCTGCGCGTTATGATGAGTAACGTTGCTATGGGGTATGTTACAATTGGTTAAGCTGGGAGAAGGTAGCTCTGACTATTGTGCTATGCACTGCCATTCAGTGGATTTCTGCGCTATACTGCGTTCTCATATGCTCTCCTCAGCTCTGGGGAAGCCAGAAATAATTGTCGCGTCACGTTAGGCTCTGTTAGGTCACCTTCGGTTAAGTTAGATTTGGTTGGTTGAGATTTGAGTGTCTTTGACTTTTGTGCTCAACACTGCTATTCTGTGGATATCTTGGCTCTACTGCGCTTTACTACGCTTTGCTCGACCCTGGGGAGGGCAGTAATAGTGGTCGCGGCACGTTGGGTTCTGCTGTGTTACGTCTGGTTATGTTGGGTTTGGTTAGCTCAGAACAGGGCAGCTTTGACTTTTGTGCTATACACTGGTATTCCGTCGATTTCTGCGCCATTCCGTGCTCTATTATGCTCTGATTTGTTCTGTGGATGGCAGCAATTGTGGTCTCGGCGCGTTAGGTTGTGTTAGATTACGTTTACTTAGGATAGGTTAGGCAGGCTTTGGTAAGGATAGCTTTGACTTTGGCTCTATACACTGCTATTCGGTGGATGTCTGCGACCTACTGTGCGCTGATAACTTCTGCTTGGCTCTGAAGATGACTGCAATAGTCTTCCTGGCGCGTTAGCTTGGGTAACAATACGTTTGGTTTGGTCAGGTTGAGTTTCGTTCGGTTAGCGTAGCTCTTACATTCGTGCTATACGCTGCGATTCGGAGTATTTCTGCGCACTACTGTGCTCTACTGTATTCAGCTTGGCCCTGGCGAGGCTAGCAATAGTGTTCACGGCACGTTATGTTAAGATAGGCTACATTCGGTTATGCTGGCTTTCATAAGCTTAGGATAGCTTTGCTTTGACTTTTCTGCCGATACTATGGATCTCTGTGCTCGAATCCCTCTAACATATTCTGCTCGGCTCATGGGAGGACAGCAATAGTGGTCTCCGCACGTTATGTCGAGATAGGCTACGTTCGGTTATGCCACTATTGGTTCGTTTAGGATAGTGTAGCTTCGACTTTTGTGTAATACAATTAGTTCTCGGTTGGCTTGGCTAGGTTGGGACATGTTTTGTCAGCATATCTCTGTCTTTTGCCCCATGCACTGCCATTCGATCGATATCTGCGCTCTGCAATGCCGTACTAGCATCTGCTTGTCTCTGGGGAGGCCAGAAATGGTGACAGTGGCACGTTTGCTTTAGCTAGGGTACGTTTGGTTAGGATGGCTTTGACTTTTGTGCTATACACTGCTATTCGGACTGTTTCAGCGCTCTATATTGACTGCTATACTCTGCTCATCACTCGTGTGGCCAGCAGTATCGGCCGTGGCGCGTCAGTTTGTGTTGCATTACGTCCACTTATGTCACGCTTGGTTAGTTAAGGATAGGATAGCTTTCACTTTCGTGCAATACACAGCCACTCTATGGACCTCTGCCCTCTACTCACCCCTAATATGTCCTGCTTGACGGTGGGGAGGCCAGCAATAGTGGGCTAGGCACGTTAGGATTGATTGGTTACGCTTGATTAGGCTAGGAGGGACAGATTAGGTTAGGATACCTCCATCTTTCTCTCTGTGCACTACTGTTCGGGCGATACCTGCGTCCTACATTACTCTGCCGTACTCTGCTTAGCTCTCGCAAGGCCAGCAACAGTTTTCTTGGGACGTCTGGTTGGGTTACGCTGCGTCCGCTTATGTTACGTTTAGTTAGGTCAGGATAGGGGAGCTTTGACTTTTGTGCTATGAACTGCTGTTCGGTAGATTCCTGCGCTCTACTCCGCTCAAATATGCTCTGTTTAGCGCCTGGGCGGCCGGCAATAGTGCTCCCGGCAATTTAGGTTGAGTTATGCCTCGTTTGGTTAGGTTAGGTCCGTTAGGCTGGGATAGGATAACTTTGACGTTTGTGCCATACACTGCTAACTGGTGATTTTCTGCGATTTCTGGTGCTCTACTCTACCCTTCACGTCCCTGGGGAGGCCAGCATTTGCGGCCATGGAACGATAGGTTGCGTTAGCGTACGTTTGGTGGAGCTACGGTTGGTTATGTAATGATAAGATAGCTTTGACTTTTGTGCTATACACGGCTATTTGCGGGATTTCTACGCTCTAGATTGCTCTACAGCTCTCTGCTCGACTTTGGGGAGTCCAGTAACTGTGTTCTCGGCACAATAGGTTGAGTTATGCTACGTTTGGTTATGTTATGATAGTTCGGGTTAGATATGGATTGCATTGACTTTCGTGGTATAGACTGTTGCTCGGTAGACTTCTGGGCTCTATTGTGCTCCAGTATGTTCTGCTTGGCTCCGTGGAGGCCAGCAACAGTGTTCTCGGCACGTTATGTTGCGATGGATAACGTTCGGTCGTGTTAGGATTGTCTAGGTTAGGATAGGGTTGCTTTGACTTTCCTGCTATACACCACTATTTGGTGGACTTCGGCGCTACGCATTGCTCTAATATGTGCTGCTTGCCTCTGGGGAGATCAGCAATGTTATTCTCGGCACGTTACGTTCAGATATGTTACGCGTGGCTTGGCTGCGTTAGGAGAGGTTAGGTTAGGATGTATTTGGCTTTTGTGCCGCCCGCTGCAATCCGGTGGATTACTGCGATCTACCGAGGTCTAGTATATTCTGCTCGGCTCTGGAGAAGCCAGCAATAGTGGTCGCGGCACGTTAGGTTTTGTTATTCTACTCTTGGTTATTGTAGGTTTGGCCTAGTTAGGTGAGGGTATCTTTGACTTTTGTGCTATACATTACTATTTGTTGGCTTTCTGCGCCCTACTCTGCTGTACTATACTCTGCTCGACTCTGGAGTGGCCAGCAATAGTGCTCTCGGAACGTCAGGTATAGTCATGTTTCGTTTGGTTAGGTTAGGATAGGGTGACATTGGCATTTGTCCTATACACTGCTATTCGGCGGATTTCTGCGCACTTCATTGCTCTGCTATACTCTGCACGGCTTTGGGAGACCATAAATAGCGGTCGTGGCGTGATAGATTGAGTTATATTACCTTTGGTTAATTTAAGTTGTGTTACGCTCAGTTAGTGTGGCTTCGAGTTTTGTGCTACGCACTGCCGTTGGGTGGATTCCTGCCTTGTACTGTGATCTAATACGTTATGCTTGGCTCTGTGGAGGCCACCAATTGGATATTCGGTACGTTAGGTTTAGTTAGTTCGCGTTCGGCTACGTTACACTTGGTTAGGTTAGGGTATGATAGCTTTGACTTTTGTGCTACACAATGATATTCGGTCAATACATGTGCGCTGCATTGCTCTAATAGTACCTGCTTGAATCTGGGGATGCCTGCAATAACAGTCGTGGCACGTTTGGTTGAGATATGTTACGCAGGGTTCGGTTAGGTTAGGTTAAGTTTGGTAAGGAATGCTTTTCGGGAGATATCTGCATCCTGCCATGCTGTACAAGTATCTGCTTGTTTCCGGGAAGGCCAGCAACGGCCGTCGTGGCACGTTCGGTTGAGATAGGTCACGCTTAGTATGGCTGTGTCACGTTACGTTTGGTTATGGTAAGTATGGTTATGTTAGGATAGTGTAACATTGACTTTTGTGCTGTACACAGCTATCCTGTGGATTTCTACACTCTACTGCGCTCCATTACGCTCCGCTTGACGCTGGCCAAGCCAGCAATAGTGTTCTCGGCACGTTATGTTTGGTTTGGCTGCGTTTTGATATGTGACGCTTGGAGAAACTAGGATAGGGGAGCTTTGAGTTTTGTGCTATACATTGCTATTCGGCAGATTTCTGCGCTGTTGCGTGCTCTAATATGCTCTGCTTTTCTCTGGGGATGCCAGCAGTAGAGGTCTCGGCGCGTTGGGCTGGGTTAGGCACCACTTGTCTAGATTAGGTTACGTCAGGTTATGTTAGGGTGCCTTTGGCTTTTGTGCCTAGCACTTCTTTGCGACGGATTGCTGCGCTCTCCTGTGCACTAGTCTATTCTGATTTCTTCAGGGGATTTCAGCAATAGTGGTCTAGGCACGTTAGGTTCAGTTAAGTCACGTTTGCTTTTGTCATGTGTGGCTAGGTTAGGATAGGATATCTTCGACTTTTGTGCTGTTCACTGCAATTCGGTGGACTTCTGCGCTCTGCTGTGCTCTAGTATGCTCTGCATGGCACTGGCGAAGCCGGTAGTAGTAGTGTCGGCATGATAGTTTGCGATAGGCTATGTTTGGATAGGTTACGTTTGCTCTGGTTAGGTTTCTGTAGCTTCGAATTTTCTGAAATACATTGCGATTTTAAGGATACCTGCGCTCTACTCGCCTCCATTATACCCCGCTTCGCACTGTGGAGGACCGCAATACCGGTCGCGGCCAGCTAGGTTGAATTAGATTACGTTTGGTTGGGTGAGGTTTGGTTAGGTTTTGTTGGGATAGCTTTGGCTTATGTGCTCCACACACATATTCTTTGGACTTCTGTGCTCTACTGCGCTTTATAAAATTCTGCTTGTCCTTGGGGAAACTGGCAACAGTGGTCGCAGCACTATAGGCTTAGTTACTCTGCGTTTGGTTATGCAGGGTTAGGCCTGTATAGGTTATCTTTGACTTTCGTGGTGTTCACTGCAATTCGGTGAATTTCTGCGCTCTACTGTACTCTAGTATGTTCTGCTTGTCTCTGGGGAGGCCAGAAATAGAGGCCTCGACACGTTAGGAATGGTTAGGTTACGTTCGGCTATGTCACATTTGGTTAGGACAGGGCAGGATGGCATAGACTTCTATGCTATACGCTGCTGCTCGTTGGACTTCAGCGATCTATATTACTCAAATATCGTGCCAAGACCGCTATTTCTAGCCTCCCTGCAGTCGAGCATAGTATAGAAGATCTATGGGGATCGCAGAAATATACCGGGTAGCAGTGTATAGCACAATAGTCAAAGCTATCTCCTGCTAACATAGCCCTTCGTTACATAACCAAACGTAACCTAACACAACATAACGTGCTGCGGTGACGATTGCTGGCCTACCCAGAGCCATGCAGAAAATGTATCTGAATAGTGGGACGTAGATATCCATAGTATAGCAGTGCATATCCGAAAAGTGTAAGCTTCCCAAACATTACCCGAACCATAGAACCTAACCAAACGTAGCCTAACCAAACGTAACGTGCTGCTACCAATATTGCTGGACTCCCCAGGACCAAGCAGGATGCAGTAGAGCACTGCAGAGACTAGAAATCCACCTAACATCAGCATATACCACGAAAGTCAGATCTATCGAAACACGGCCCAAAATAACGTAACGTAACGAAACGTAGCCTAACGCAAACTATGGGGCCGAGACCGCTATTAGTTGCTTTCCCAGAGCCAAGCGGAGCATGCAAGAGCACAGCAGAGAGCAGAAATCCGCCGCATTGCTGTGAGAGCACGAAAGTCAAACATATCATGACGTACCCCGGCCTTAACTGACATAACCAAACGTAGTGTAACCCAACACAACGTGATGAGACCAAAATTGCTGGACACCGTAGAACCAAGCAGAACATGCTAGAGCACAGTAGGGCGCAGAAATCCACCGCATTGCAGTTTACAGCACAAAAGTCAAACAATCTCTTACCAAACGTCTCCTTACCTAATCCAACCAAACGTAGTTTAACTACAGATGACGTGACGAGAGCAATATTGATGACATCGCCAGATCCAAGCGGAACACGTTAGAGCACAGCAGAATGCAGAAATCCTCCGAATAGCAGTGTATTGCACAAAAGTCAAGGCTATCGTATCCATACCTTGCCATACGTAAGGCGAATATACGTAATCTTCCTAAACCTATCGCGCCGAGACCACTATTGCTGGCCACCCCGGAGGCAAGCAGGGGATACTTGAACGCTGATACTAGAACGCAGTAGAGGGCAGAAATCCACCGAATAGCAATATACAGCACAAAAGCCGAGGTTACCGTATCCTAACTTATACAAACGTAACGTAACCGAACGTATGCTCACTAAGCCTATCATGGCGAGACCACTATTGCTGGCCTCCAGAGAGACAGGCAGAACGTACTGTAGCGCGGTAGAGTGCCGAAATCCTCCGCATTACAGTGAATAGCACAAAAGCCGAAGGAATGCTAACCGAAACATCCAAAACTAACCCAACGAAACGTAACAAAACTCAACATGACGTACGGAGACAACTATCACTGCCCACCCCAGAGCCGATCAGAGCATATTAGAGCACATTGCAGCGCAGAAATCCAACGAATAACAGTGTACAACACAAAAGTCAAAGTAGCGTCTCCCAACCTAACCAAATCTAACATATGCAAACGTAACTTATGGCAGCCTAATGTGACGAGATCACTATTCCTGTCCTCCCCGGGTCAAAGCAGAAAATATTAGTACAGAGCAGAGCGCAGAATTCCGAGGAAGGCAGTATACAGCACAAAAGTCTACGGTATCCTCTCCTTACCTCACCAAACGTAATATAACCGAACGTATTATAATTCAATCTAACGTGCCGCGACCAGTGCTCCTGGCCTCCCCAGGGACAAGCAGAAAATAAGAGGACACTGTAGGGCGCAGAAATCCGCGGATTGCAGTTTAAAGCTCAAAAGTCTGTACCATCCCATCTTAACCTCACCAAACGTGAAATAACTGAACGTAGCTTATCTAAGCCTATCGTGCCGAGACCACTATTGCTGGACTCCCCAGAGCCAAACAGAACATATCGGAGCACAGTAGATCGCAGAAATCCACCGCATTTCAGTGCAAAGCAGAAAAGTGGAAGATAACGTAACCAAACCTGAACAAATCTAACCCATCCAAACCTAGTGTAACTCAACATAACATGACGAGACAATTATTGCTGTACTCCCCGCAGCCAAGCAGAACATATTAGAGCGCAGTAGAAAGCAGGAAACCACCGAATAACAATGTATAACGCAAAAGTCAAAGCTACGCTAACCAAACATTGCCCAAACTGACCCAACAAATCATAACATAACCCACCCTAACGTGCCTCGGCCACTAATGCACGCCTCCCCGTAGTCGAGCTGGGTATACTAGAGCAATGTACAGCGCAGAAATCCACCGAATAGATGTGTATAGCACAAAAATCCAAGGTACTCTGACTTAACCAAACCTAACCTAACTTAACCAAACGTAGCATCTCTCAACGCCACGTGCCGCGACCACTGCTGCTCGCTTCCCCAGAGCAGAGCAGAATGTAGTAGAGCACAATAGATCAAAGAAATACACCGAATAGAATTGTACATCACGAAAGTCGAAGCTACCCTAGCCAAACTTAACCTAACCCAACCTAACCAAACGTAACATAACTCAAACCGACGTGCCATGAACACCATTGCTCGAATTCCCAGAGTCGCTCAGAGTGTTGTAGAGCAATGTAGAGCGCGGAAATCCACCGAACAGCATGGTATAGCGCAAGTTTAAAAGAAATCCTTACGGAACCTTCCTAAACTAACGTATCGAAAAGTAACGTACATCGACATAACGTGCCGAGACAACTAATACTGGCCACCCCAGGGACAATCAGAGCAAATTACAGCGCATTAGGGCACAGAAATCCACCGAATAGCAATTTATAGCACGAAAGCCAAGGAAGCCAAACCTAACCTGACCAAACCTGACGTAACGTAGAGTAACCTGACTCAACCTAACGTGCCGAGGCACCACTATTGCTGGCCACCCCAGAGTCGAGCAGAGTATTGTAGAGCTACGTAGTGCGTAGAAACCCAACGAATAGCAGTGTACAGCACAATTGTCTAGGCTATCCTGTCCTACCTTATTAAAGTGCAATAGAATCAAACGCAACACAACCTAACCATACGTACCTCGACCACTTTTTCTGGCCACTCCAAAGACGAGCAGAACATATTGGAGGACGGTAGAGCGCAAAAATCCACAGAATCGCAGTGTATACAACCAAGGTTAAAGCAGCCTATCCTAACCTAGCCAGTCATAACGTAACTGAACGCAGCCTAACTAAACCTCTCATGACGAGACCGCTATTCCTGGCCACCCCAGAGTCGAACAGGGTGTGGTAGAGCATGGTAGGTGATGGATATCCACCGAATTGCAGTCAATAGTACAAAAGCGGCGATATCCTAGCTTCACCTGACATAACCCAACCGAACCAAACCCCGCATAGCAAAACATAACCTGCGGCCACCACTGCTCTTGGCCTTCACGTAGCCAAGTAGAACGTAGTAGAGCAGAGTGGATCACAGAAATACACCGAATGATAATGTATGGCACAAAGCAGTCGTAGCCCAACCTAACCTGACCTAACCTATCGTAACCTAACGTAACCTACCGCAACCTAATGTGCCGCGAACGCCATTGCTGGTCTCCCGAGTGACTGGCAGAATGTTGTAGAGCCCAGAAATCCACCGAACAGCAGTGTACAGTATAAAAGTCGAAGTAATTCTAACCTAACCTGACATAACATAGACAAACCAAACGCAGCATGGCACAACATGGCGTGCCGCGACCATTGCTGCTGGACACCGCAGAGCGAAGCAGAGTATAGCACAGCACAGTAGACGAAATGAGCCCACCTGATAATAGCGTATATCACGGAAGTCGAAGCCATGCTAACCAAACGTTACCGGATATGGCCTAGTAAAACGTAGTCAAACTCATCATATCGCCCCGGGACCACTATTGCTGCCCACCCCTGTGAAATGCAGAATATAGTAGAGCAATGTAGAGCGCAGAAATCCACCGAATATCAGTGTATGGCGCCATGGTCAAAGTTACCCTACACAAACTTAAACAAACGTAGAAGAACCAAACGCAACCAAATACAATCTAACCTGATTCGGCCACTGTAGCCGGTCTCACCACCGGCAGCCAGAACACAATAAAGGAGAGTAGAGCCCAGGAGCCAATATAATGGCGGTGTATAGCAGAAAAGTCGAAGCAATCGTAACCTGACCCAAACTAACCTGACCTAACCACACGTAACATAACAAGAACTGACGTACTGAGGCCACTAAGGCCGGCCTCGCCAGAGGCAAGCAGCGAATATTGGAGCACAGTAGAGCGTAGAAATCCGCCGAACAGCAGTTTACAGCACAAAAGTCAAACCTGCCCAAGCCTAGCCTAACCAAATGTAACATAACCAGACGTAACATAACACAGCCAAACGTGCCTAGACAACTTTTGCTGATTTCCACAGAGCCAACCAGAATCTACTACAGCACAGTACTCGCAGGAATTATCCGCACTGCAGCGTAAAGCAAAGAAGTCATAGGTAGCGTAACCTAACATAACCTAACCTAACCCAACCCAACCAAACGTAGCACAAATCAACCAAATGTGCCAAGCCCACCATTGCTGCCCTCGTCAGAGACAAGCAGAGCATGTTAGAGTCACAGTAGAGCGCAGAAGTACGCCGAATACCAGTCTATGCCATGAAAGTCAAAGCTATCCATACCTAATCAAAACGAGCATAACATAACCAAACGCAACCTAACAAAACCTGACGTGCCGGGACTAGTATTACTGGTACCCACATAGCCAAACGGAGCGTAATAGTGGAAAGCAGAGCACATAAATGTACAGAATCGCTGTGTAAAGCGGAAAAGTCAAAGCCACCCTGTCCCAGCCTAACCAAACCTAACACAGCCAAACGTAACCTGACTAATCTTAACGTGCAACGACCACTGCTGCTCTCCTACCAAGCGCCATGCAGAGAATGTTAGAGCAGAGTGGAGCGTAGAAATTGAACGCAATTCAATGTATAGCACAATAGTCAAAGCTATCCTAGCCTAATCCAGAATAACCTAACCCAACCGAACGTAATCTAAATCAACCCTACGTGCCGCCACCAGTATTGCCGTCCTCCATAGGGACGAGCAGAGCATAACAAAGGAGAATGGAGCGCAGAGATCAGTAGAATCGCGGTGTACAGGGGAAATGTCGAAACCGTTCAAACTTAACTTAGGCCAACGTAACCTAACCAAACGTAACCTACCACAAGTTAACCTGCCGTGACTACTATTACTGGCATCCCCAGAGCGATGGAGAACATACTATAGCACAGCAGAGCGCACAAATCCAACGCATTTCAGTGTGCAGCTGAAAAGTCAAAGATATCCTGCCCTAACCCAAGCAAACCAAACCTAACCAAACGTAATCTGACTCTAGCTAACGCACCGCGGCCACTGTTTCTAGCCTCCCCAGAGCAAAGCCGATCATATTAGATCACAGTGCGGAGCAGAGACCCGCCGGGTAGCAATATGTAGCGCAAGAGTCAAAGCAGTCCTGGCCTAACCTCACCAAACATAGCGTAACCGAACGTAACCTAACTAAACCTAACCGCCATACACCATTATAGTTGACCACCCCAGGGGCAAGCAGACTATGCTACAGCACTGTAAATCACAGACACCCGCGGCGTTTCAGTGTACAGCGCAAGAGTCAAAAATATCCCAACCTAACCAGACCTAACGTAACCCAACCGTACGTTGCCGAACCAAGCATAACATGCCAAGCCCACTATTGCTGTCTTTCCGGAGAGAAACTGGACATATCAGAACACAGTGGAGCGCCGAAATCCGCCGAATAGGAGTGTAAAGCGCAAAAGCCAGAGTTACCCCATCCAAACCAGTCCAAACATAACATAGCCAAAAGCAGCATTACTTAACCTAACATGCCGAGAACACTGTTGCTGGACCCGCCAGAACCAAGTGGCATACACACCAGAGCCAAGTAGTAGAGCACAACAGAGCGCAGATAGCCTCCAAAGAGCAGCGAATGGCACTAACGCCAATGATACCCCAACATTGCCTGGCCAAGCCTAACCTAACCGAACGTAGACTAACTAAACCTAACGAGACGAGCCGACTATTGCTGGCCTCCCCAGTGCCCAGCGGAACATACCGGGGCAAGGTAAAGCCCAGAAATCCTCAGGATAACAGTGTATAGCACAAAAGTCAAAGCTATGCAAGCCAAACGCAAACCAACGTAACTGAACCAAACGTAGCGTAGATCAACCTGACGTGCCGAGAACACTATTGCTGACCTCCCCAAAGCCAAGCAGAGCATATTATGACACAGAGGAGCGCATAAATCCACTGAACGGCAGAGAACAGCACAAAAGTCATAGCTATCCCGGCCTAATCACGCCAAACGTAATGTAACCAAACGCAATATAACTCAACCTACCGTGACGCGACCACTATTTCTGGCCTCCCCAGAGTCAGGTAAAACGTATTAGAGGACAGCAGAGTGCAGAAATCCATAGAATCGCAATGTATAGAACAAAAGGCAAAGGTATCCTGATCTAACCGAGACTAACCTAACCAATGCGAACGCAACATAACTCCACCTAACATGCCGAGACCACTATTGCTGGCACCAGCAGAGCCAAGCAGAATATACTAGAGCACGGTATATCGCAGAAATGGACTGCATTTCAGTGAATAGCGCGAAAGTCGAAGCTATCGTAACTTGACCCGAACAAACCTAACTCAACCAAACATAACATAACTCGAACTAACGTGCCGAGACCGCTTTTGCTGGTCGCCACAAAGCCAAGCAGAACATATTGTAGCACGGAAGAGCTCATATACCCACCTTACAGCAGTGTATAACACAAAAGTCGTAGCTATCCCAGCCTAACCGGAGCAAACGTAATGTACCCAAACGTAGCATAACTGAAATTAACGAGACGCGACCAGTATTGCTGGCCTTCTCCGAGCCAAGCAGAACATACTCGAGGGGAGTAGAGAGCATAAGCCCACAGGAAAGCAGTGTAAAGCACTGAAGTCGGATCTATCCTGCTCTAACCTAACCAAACGTACTATATACAAAAGTAACCTAACCCAACCTAGCCTGCTGAGACCACTGTTTCTGGCCTCCGCTGTTCCAGGCAGTATATACCAGAGAAGAATGGGGCGGAGAAATCGACCGCATTGCAGTGCAAAGCACAAAAGTCAAAAATATCCTGACCAAACCTAACATAACCAAACGTAACATGTCTCAATCCAAAGTGCCACGATCACTGTCGCTGGCGCCACAGAGTCAAGTGCAATACGATTGAGCACTTGAATTCCACATGACATGTGTTCTGAGCACAATAGTCGAAGCTATCCTAACATAACCCAACCCAACCTATCCTAACCAAACGTGAACTGGCTAAGCCTATCGTGCCGCGACCGGTATTGCTAGCCTCCACAGGGTCGAGCAAAGCATATTAGAGGAGAGTAGTGCACACAAATCCTTGGAATCGCAGCGTACAGCAGAAGAGTGGAAGCTATCCAAACCTAACCGAAGCTTACGTAACATAACCAAAC
Organism: Eufriesea mexicana; assembly: GCF_001483705.2. Lineage (NCBI taxonomy): Eukaryota > Metazoa > Arthropoda > Insecta > Hymenoptera > Apidae > Eufriesea > Eufriesea mexicana. The sequence continues at coordinate 418,375 of NW_016908186.1, read as the reverse complement.
CCATCCTATCGGAACCTAATGAGACGAGACCACTATCACTGGCTTCCCCGGAGCCAAGCGGACCATCCTAGAAAACAGTAGAGCGCAGAAGTCCATCGCATTACCGTGTACAGGACAGAAGTCAAAGATATCCTTACCTAACGCAAACAACCCCAACCAATCCAACAGTAACATAACCCAACCTAACGCGGAGCGGCCACTATATTCGTCCCCTCCAGAGAAAAGCAGAGCAATTGGATCACTGTAGCGCGCAAAAATCCACCGAATATCAGTGTGCAGCGCAAAGGTCAGCTATCATATCCTAACCTAACCAAACGTAGCATGACCATACAAAGCCTAACACATGCTAACGACCCGAGACCGCTGATGCTGCCCTTAAAGGAGGCAAGCTGAATTTGATATAGCACAATAGGGCACAGGAGGCCGAATGACGTCAGTGTTGAGCACAATTGTCAAGGTTATCCTGACCTAACCCAACAAAACCTAACCAAGCTGACTATACATACTAGAGCACACTAGGCAGTAGATGTCCACCGTATAGCAGCTCATACAACGGAAATGAAATCTATCCAAGCCTAATCCATACAAACATAACGTAACCAAACGTAACATAACTCAACCTAACGGCCCGAGGCAACAAATACTGGCCTCCCAAGGTTCGAGCAGATTGTAGAAGAGCATCGTAGGGCGTAGGAATCCGCCGATTATCAGGGTATAGCACAAAAGTCAAAGATATTTAGGGCACAGGAGGCCGAATGACGTCAGTGTTGAGCACAATTGTCAAGGTTATCCTGACCTAACCCAACAAAACCTAACCAAGCTGACTATACATACTAGAGCACACTAGGCAGTAGAAGTCCACCGTATAGCAGCTCATACAACGGAAATGAAATCTATCCAAGCCTAATCCATACTAACATAACGTAACCAAGCGTAACATAACTCAACCTAACGGCCCGAGGCAACAAATACTGGCCTCCCAAGGTTCGAGCAGATTGTAGAAGAGCATCGTAGGGCGTAGGAATCCGCCGACTATCAGGGTATAGCACAAATGTCAAAGATGGTCCGTCCAAAGATATCCAAACGTAGCCCAACCAAACAAAACATAGCTTAACATAAACTGCCGGGACAACTATTGATGGCCTCCCCAGAGCCAAGCAGAATAGACTAGAGCAGAGTAGATCACAGAAAGCCACCATATAGTAGTGTAGAGCACAAGAGCCAAAGATATCCTAACCCAACCTGTCCTAACTTAACCCAACCAAACGCAGAATAACTAAACGTAATGTGCCTAGACCGCAATTACGGGACTACCGAGAGCCTAGCAGAACATATTAGAGCACAATGGAGCGCAGGAATCCACCGAATAGCAGTGTATAACACAAAAGTCAAAGCCATCATAGCAAAACGTAATCTAACCTAACCTAGCCAAACGTAACCTAACAAACCCTAACGTGACACGACCGCTATTGCTGGTATCCCCAGAGTCATGCAGAGTATAATAGATCAGTGAAGAGCGCTGGAATGAACTGAGCATCAGTGTACAGCACATAAGTCAAAGATATCCTATCATAACATATCCAAACGTAAGCTAACCGAACGCAGATTAACAGAACCTATCGCAACGAGACCACTATTGCTGACCTCCGCAGCGCCAATCAGATCATATTAGAGCACAGTAGAGCGCATAAATCCACCGAAAAGCTGTGCATAAATCAAAATTCAAAGCTATCCTCTCCTAACCTAACCAAGCGTTGCATAACCAAACATAACCTAATTCAACCAAACGTGCCGAGACCACTATTGCTGGCCACCCAAGAGCCAAGCAGATCACATTGGTAGAGAGTAGAATGCAGAAATCGTTCTAACTGCAGTGTATATCGGAAAAGAGGGAGCAACCCAAACCTATCCCAAACCAACAAGACATATACAATCATAGCATAAACCAACATATCTTGCCGACACCGCTAATGCTGCCCACGCCAGAGCTAAGCAGTGCATAGTAGAACACAGTAGAGAGCAGAAATCCACCGAATAGCAGTGTACAACAAAAAAGTTAAAGCTATCCTAAGCAAACATGTCCTAACCCAACCTAGCCGAACTTAAGCAGACCCAACTTAACGTGCCGATACCAGTCTTGCTGGCCTTCCCAGGGCCAAGCTGAAAATATTTGAGCACTGCAGGGCGCAGAAGTCCACTCAATTGCACGCTATTGCGCTGAAGTCAAAGACACCCTCTCCTAACCTAACCAATCGGAATATACTGAAACGTAACGTATCTCAACCTAACTTGCCACGGCCACTATTCCTGGCCTCCGCAAAGCCAAGCAGAGCACACAAGTGTAGAGTAGAATGCAGGAATCCGGAGAATCGCAGTGTAAATCAAAAGAGTCGATGCAACCCAAACCTAACCCAAACAAACAGAACATAATCACACATAGTCTAACCCAACCTAACGTGCCGAGACCGCTACTGCTGTCCTCCGGTAGCCAAGCAGGACTTACCAGAGCACAGTAGATCGCAGAAATCCACCAAATGTCAGTGGACAGCACAAAGGATAAAGCAAGCCTGGCCAAACATAGCCTATCCCAACCTAACCAAGCGTAACCTGACTAAACGTAACGTGCCGAGAACTGTATAGCTGGTTTTCCCATAACCAGGCTAATAATATTAGAGCACTGTGGGCGCAAGGGATCCACCTAATAGAGGACTATACCACTAAAGTCAAAGCTACTCTCCCCTAACCTAACCAATCGGAACGTAACCAAACGTAGCCTAAAACAACCTAACGTGCCGCGAGAACAATTGCTGGCCTCCCCAGAGTGAAACAGAACACGTTAGTGGAGAGCAGATCGCGGAAGTCCGCAGAATCGCAGTGTATATCAGAAAAGTCGAGGCTACGTAAGCCTAGCCCAAACCAGCACAACATAACCAACCGTACACTAACACAAACTAAGGTGCCGAATCTGCTATTGCTGTTCCCGCCCCCTGAAACGAGCATGCCATACCAGAGCACAGCTGTGTGCAGAAGTCCTCCAAAGAGCAGTGCACAGCACAGGAGATAAGGCAATACAAACCAAACGTAGCCTAACCCAGGCTAACCGGACGTAACATGAAACAACATAACGTGCCGAGACCACTATTTCTGACCTTACCATAGCCAAGCTGAAAGTATTAGAGCACAGTAGGACGCAGAAAACCACTTGATAGCAGACTATAGCGATAAAGTCAAAGCTATACTCTCCTAACCTAACCAACCGTAACACATCCGAACATAACCTAACTCAAACTAACGTTCCGCGAGTGATATTGCTGGCATCCCCAGAGCCCAGCAGAACACGATAGCGGAGAGTAGAACGCAGGAATCCATAGAATCGAAGTGTATATCGGAAAAGTTGTAGCTGCCCAAACCAACAGAACATAACACAACATATCCTAACTGAAACTAACTTGGCAAAACCACTATTCCTGCCACTTCCCCAGAACCAATCAGGATGTACTAGAGCACAGCAGAGCGCACAAATACCCCGAACAGCAGCGCACAGCACAAAAGATAATGGTAACCTAACCAATCTTGTCCTGACCAAACCTAACCGAACGTAACCTGACTCAAAGCAACGTGCCGAGAGCACGATTGCTGGCCTTCCCAGATCCAAGCTGAACGTGTTACAGCACAGTAGGGCGCAGAAATCCACCGAATAGCAGACAATAGCCCTAAAGTCGAAGCCAACATCTCCTAACCTAACCAATCGTAACATATCCAAACGTATCGTAGCCCAACCTAACGCACGGCGACCGCTATTGGTGGCCTCTGCAGAGCCAAGCAAAACACGTTAGCGGAGAGCAGAACGTCGTAATTCGTAGAATCTAAGTGTATACCAGAAAAGTCAAAGCTACCCAAGCCTAACCCAAAAAACGGAACATAGCAGAGCAAAGCCAAACTCACCCTGACATGCCGAGACCGCAATTGCTACGTTCCTCAGTGTCAAGCAGGACATGCTAGAGCACAGTAGAGCGCAGAGATCCACCGAATGGCAGTGTACAGGAAAAAAGATAAGTTTATCTTAACCAAACATAGACTAACCCAACCTAACGGCCCGTGACAGCTATTGCGACCCTCCCCAGAGACGGACAGGACTTACAAGACCACAGTAGATCGCACATATCTTCCGAATAGTTGTGTACAGCACTTAAAGTAAAGCTAACCTGTTGAAACAGCCAAAGCCAATCTAACCGAACGTAACCTAACTAAACATAACGTGCCGGAACCACTACTGCTGGCCATCCAGTTCCAAGCTGAAAATATTAGAGCCGTGTGGGCCGAAGAAATCCACGTAATGGCAGACTACAGCGCTAAAGTCAAAGCTACCCTCTCCTAACCTGGCCAACCGTAACATAACCAAATGTAACGTATCTCAACCTTTCGTGCCGCGACCACTATTGCTGGCCTCCCAAGAGCCAAGCAGAACACGGTAGCGGAGAGCAGAACGCAGTAATTCGTAGAATCGAAGTGTATATCAGAAATGTCAAAGCTACCAAAGCCTAACCCAAAACAACAGGAGATATCAAAGCGTAGCCAAACTCAGCCTAACGTGCCAATACTGCTATTGCTATCTTCCATAGTGTCGAGCAGGACATACTAGAGCACAGTAGAGCGCAGAAGTCCACCGAAATGCAGTGTACAGCACAAAAGTAAAAGCTTCCCTGACCAAGCTTTGCCTAGCCCAACATAACACAGCGTAGCCTGGCTTAACGTTACGTGCCGAGACCGCCATTGCTGGCTTTCCCGTACACAACCTGAAAACATTAGAGCACTGCAGGGCGCAGGGTTCCACCTAATAGCAGACTATAGCACTAAAGGCATAGATACCCTCTCCTAACGTAGAGAATCCTAACAGAGCCAACCGTACCCTAACTTAACCAGACGTGCCGTGACCAATATTTCTGGCCTAACAATAACCAAGCAGCACATGCTAGAGCGCGGTAGAACGCAGAAATCCACCGAACAGCAGTGAACAGCACAAAGTTGAAGCTATCATGACCAAACTTAGCCTAACCCAGACTAATCGAACGCATAATGACTCAAAATAACGTGCCGAGACCACTATTGCTGGCCTACCCAGGGCCAAGCTGAAAACATCAGAGCGCCCTAGGGCGCAGAAATCCACCTAATTGCAGACACTAGCCCTATAGTCAGTGCTTTCCTCTCATAACCTAACCAACTTAACATAACCAAACGTAATCTACCTCAACCTAACTTGCCTCGACCACTACTGCTGGTGTCCCCAGAGTCAAGCTGTAAACATTACTGGAGAGTAGAACGCAAAAATCCATTGAATCGTAGTGTATGTCTGAAAGGTCAAGGCTACCCAAGCCTAACCAAAACCAACAGAACATAACCAAACATAGCCAAACTCAATCTAACGGCCCGAGACAGCTGTTTTTGCCCTCATCGGAGCTGAGCAGGACATACTAGAGCACAGAAGAGCGCAGAAATCCACCGAATAGCAGTGAACAGCACAAAAGTCAAAGCCACCCTCTCCAAACATAACCAACCGTAACACAACCAAACGTAACATAGCACAACCTAACGTGCAGAGACCGCTATTGTTGCCGTCCCCAGGGACAAGCTGGACATACTATAGCACAGCAGAGCTCAGAAATCCACCGAAGAGCAGTGTACAGCACAAGAGATGTATCTACCTTGTCCAAACTTAGCCTAACACAAACTAACTGAACGTAACCTGACTCATCATAACGAGTCCATAACACTATTGCTGGCATTGCCAGAGCAAAGACAATAATATTACTGTACTTTAGGGCGATGAAATCCACCTAATAGCAGGCTATAGCACTAAAGACATTACTTTCATCTCCTAAGATAGCCAGCGTCACAAAACTAATGTGCCGCGACCACTATTGGTGGCAACCACAGAGTCAGGCGGAACTCGCGGCGGTAGAGTAGAAAGCAGAAATGCTTATAGTCGCAGTGTATACCAGAAAAGTCGAAGCTACCCATGCCTTATCCGCAACAACAGAACATAACCAAACATTGCCTGACACAACCTAATTTGCCGCGACCGCTATTCTTGCACTCCCCATAGCCAAGCAGGGCATACTAGAGCACAGTAGAGCGCAGAAAACCACAGAATAGCAGTGTACAGCACAAAAGTTAGTGCTATCCAGACCAAACATTGACCAACACAACCTAACCGATCGTATCAAGACTCATCGTAACGTGCCGAGAACACCGTTGCAGGCCTTCCCAGAGACAAGCTGAAAATGTTGAATCACTGTAGGGAGCAGGAATCCGCCTATCAGCAGAATATAACACTAAAGTCGAAGCTACCCTCTCCTAACCGAACCAACCCTAACATAACCAAATGTAACATATCTGAACCTATCATGCCGCGACTACTATAGCTGGCCTCCCAAGGGTCCAGCGGAAGACGCAAGCGGAGAGCAGAACGCAGAAATCAATATAATCGCAGTGTATATCTGAAAGGTCAAGGCTACCCAAGCCTAACCAAAACCAACAGAACATAACCAAACATAGCCAAACTCAACCTAACGTGCCGCGACCGCTTTTGTTGTACTCCCCATAGCCAAGAAGGGCAACTAGAGCACAGAAGAGCGCATAAATCCATCGAACGGCAGGGTACAGCACAAAAGTCTAAGCTATCCTAACCAAACATAGCCTGACGCAACCTAACCGAACGTAATCTGATTCAACGTAACCTACTGAGACCACTACTGCTGGCCTTCCCAGAGCCAAGCTGAAAGCATTAGAGCACCGCAGGGGGCCGAAATCCATTTAACAGCAGACAATAGCACTAAGGTCAAAACTACTTTTGCTAACGTAACCAATGCTACCGTAATCAAACATAACCTATCTCAACCTAACATGCCGCAGCCACTACTGCTGGCCTCCCCATAGCCAAGCAGAACACATTAGTGGAGAGTAGAACGCAGAAATTCATAGAACCGCAATGTATATCAGAAAAGTATATGCTACCAATGTCAATCCGTAACCAACAGGTCATAGACAATCGTAGCTTAGCTGAACCTAACGTGCCGAGACGGCTGTTTCTGCCCACCCCAGAGCGAAGCAGGGCATACTATAGCACAGTAGAGCGCAGAAATACACAGAATAGCAGCGTACAGCACAAAAGTTAAAGCTATCCTGACAAAATATGTCCTGTCCCGACCAAACCGATCGCGACCTGACACAATGTAATGTGCAGAGGCTACTACTGCCGGCCCTCCCATATCCAAGCTGAAGGAATTAGAGCACTCTATGTCGCAGGAATCCACCTAGTATCAGAATATAGCACTATAGCCAAAGCTATACGCTCCGAACCTAACCAATCGTGACATAACCCAGCGTAACCTAACTGAACCGAACGTGTCGCGACCACTATTGCTGGCCATCCCAGAGACAAGCAGGACATATCAGTAGAGAGTGGAACGCAGAAATCCACAGTATCGCAGTGCATATCGGAAAAGTCGGAGTTACCCGAACCTAACCCAAAGCAGATCGTAAACGAGCATATCCAAACTCAGCCTGTCGAGCCAAAACCGCTATTGCTGCACTCCCCAAAGCAAAGCAGGACAGACTAGAGCACAGTAGGGCGCAGAAATCCACCTAACCGCAGGCTATAGCACTTAAGTCATAGCCATCCTCTCCTAACATATCCAATCGTAACATAACCAAACGTTACCCAACTCAACCTGACGTGCCGCGAACACTATTGCTGGCCTACACAGAGTCAAGCGGAACACATTAGTGCAGTGTAGAACTAAGAAATCCATATAATTTCTGTGCATATTAGAAGGGTCAGAGCTGCCAAAAGATATCCCAAAGGAACGCAAGGTGTCCAAACATATCCTTACTCATCCCTGCATGCCGACACCGCGATCCTTGCCCACCTGGGAGCCATGCAGGACATACTAGAGCAGAGCAGAGCACAGAAATCCAACGAGTTGCAGCGCACAGCGCAAAAGTTGAACATAACCTGACCAAAGATTGCCTAACCCAAACTAACCGAACGTAACTTGACTCAACGTAACGTGCCGAGACCAAAATTTCTGCCCTCCCCAAAGTCAATGCAGAGCAGAGCGCAGGAATCCATAGAATAGCAGTTTACAGCAGAAAGCCGAGGCTACTATAGCCTAACGCAAACAAATCTGTACTTTCCGAACACAACGTAACTCTGCATAACGTGCCGAGACCAACGTTGCTGGCCTCCCCTGAGCCATCAGAATATACCATAGCAACGTGGAGCGCAGTTATCGGCCGAATAGCAGTGTACAGCGCAAAAGTCATAGATACCCTAACCTAACCTAACCGAACGTAACACGACTCAGCATAACGAGCCGCAACCTCTATTGATGGCGCCACCGGAGACATACAAAACATGGAAGAGCACTGTAGAGCGAAG